>NC_092370.1:227065011-227245011 GCF_030028105.1 Mobula birostris
CTACAATATTAATCTGACTCATTCTTCCTGCGTCGCTCTCCATTTTTCTTTCGTCTAAATATCTGCCTCTACCACCCACTACTGTGTTTTTAAAAAAAAAAGTACCTCTGATATCTCTCTCTCCTCTCCCCCCCCCCCCCGCCCCCCCCGGTACCTTCCTCCAATCATCTTAAATAGATTATCTGTGAATACATGGCTCCTCTTTAGACAGAGTTAAGTGCTTAAGTTCCTGGGAGTTCACATCGTGGATGACCTCACCTAGTCCCTCATTATCACCTCCCTGAACAAGAAGGCACAGCAGCACCTCCACTTCCTAAGGGGATTGAGGCAAGAGAAGCTCCCCTCCACCTCCATCTTAACTGAATTATACTGGAGCACCCTGACAAGTTGCATCTCTATCTTGTATGGGAGCAGCAGAGCATCAGACCAGAAGTCCCAACAAAAGACTGAGTGTCTGAAAGGATCATAGGAGTCTCCCTAACATCCATTGCGGACACTCATCAGGAGCGCTGTGTATGGAGGGCCCTTAGTATTATCAAGGATCCCGCCCATCCGTCCAGCTTCCTCTTTGACTTTCTGTCATCAGGCAGGAGACTGTGATGCATTTAAAAAAAAATGGTCAGGATGGGAAACAGTTTCTTCCCTCAAGCCGTTTGGCTTTTAAACCCCCAGCTGCATCGCATTTGAAGTGTCACTGGATAATTTATTCTGTACCTTACAATATTTAATTTATCCTTACTTTCCAAAGTTATTGTGTGTTATATTTGTGTTATGTGTACTACTGGGTTTTACACCCTGGTATGGAGAAAAGTCTTGTTTGACGGTATTCATGTATATAGTTAAATGACAATAAACCTAACTTGACTTGAAAAAATACGCCTTCTCGTATTTGTTATTGTCTCTCTGGGAATAAGGTGCTGGCTGTCCACTCAGTCTCTGATTCTTGTCACCTCTCGTCCTCTTTCGCTCCAAAGAGAAAAGATCCAGATCGCTCAGACTATCCTCATAAAGTCAGGTTTGTGCTATAACTGTCAACTGGCGTTTATCATATCTCCTGAACTCCAACAACCGTAGTCCTTTGTAAATGTTCTAACTTTGCTGCCTCAATATTTTGAGCTGCATCACCAAGCCATGAGCAGCAAAAGAGAAGAGGGAAGAGGCCTTGCCTAGAAGAATGAGTAGTGCCTCCTTGTACTTCCAGCAGTGACAATATGGAATATGATGGCCAGTGTCAATGAACTGCTTTGAAGAAGCACTTAGCATGTTTTGTTAGTTCTCTGATATTGTCCTGATATCTCCTTACAGTTCCTCATGACAAGTGGATGCATTAAAAAAATTCCGCCTCATCTAAACTTTTGATACTAAGGGAGCCCCGTCAATATGGGTTAATCAAAGTCACCCACAATAACAGTCCTGTTGCTTTTAACACCTCATTAGCTGCTACATATCTGTTACTCCCACAGTTTTTTGGGAGACTTTCAGTGTAACTCCCAAGACCCTTATTCCTGAGGTCTACCTATGTCACCTCAGAATGTCCTCTCTAAGTGCCACTGGGACATTCTACCTGATCAGTAGTGCAACTTCCAATTGCATCTTTTTTACATTTCTTTTACATCCCTCCCTTGCACTGCATTGCTTTGTTTTCCAAAGGCTGTGTGTGTTGGTCAACTGATTACTTGTGTATGTATGATTGCCTGTGGAATAATTAGCCATACTTGTTTAACGTGCAGTGTTTTGTGTTCAGTTGCACTTTGCTGGCAGCTCAAGGTGGTCCTTGCATTGCTTTGGTTTCTATTGGAGATTAGTTGGAATTGGTGAAAGGTTTAATGGTTGAGTAACAGTCTGACAAGCTTCTGTATTCATAGCAAGTGGGATGAGTTGTCTATAGTAGGAGGATTGAGTAGGCTCCTATAACCAATAAAAGGAATGTAATGCTCCTCCTTTGAACAGTCCATTAATCTGACCCTCTGTCCCTCTGTCCCCCTCTGTCCCTCTGTCCCTCTGTCCCCCTGTCCCCCTCTGTCCCTCCCGTCCCTCTCACGAAGAACATATATGCCACTAACGGGCATACACAGTAATTCCAAGAAACACAATAGAATCAGTGAAGGACGATATCCAACAGGACAGCCAAGCAACCAATGTGCAAAAGACAAGCAACTGTACAAATACTAAAGAGAAAAATAAACTAAATAAGCAATAAGCAACGAGAACATGAGATGAAGAGTCCTTGAAAGTGAGTCCATAAGTGTGGGAACAGTTCAGTGATGAGGTGAATGAAGCTGAGTGAAGTTATCTGGTCCAACAGCCTGATGGTTGAGGGTTAATAACTATTCTTGAATCTAACTGTTCCTCAGGCTCCTGTACCACCTTCCTATTGGCAGCAGCGAGAAGAGAGAGTGGCCTGGGTGATGGGGATCCTGACGATGGATGCTGCTTTCCTGCAACAGTGCTCTGTGTGAATGTGCTTAATGGTGGGAAGGGCTTAACCTGTGATGGACGGACATATCCACTAATTTTTGGATTTTCTGTTCAAGGGCATTGGTGTTTCCATACCAGGCAGTGATACCACCAGTCTATATCCTCTCCACCAGACATCAATTTTTAAGTTTGTTGAAGTTTTAAATGTCATGCCAAATCTTTGCAAACTTCTATGGAAGTAGAGGCACTGCTGTGCTTCCTTTGTAATTGCACCGACATTCTGTGCCCAGGACATCCTCTGTAATGGTAACACAGAGGAATTTTAACTCCACTTCTGATCCACCAGTGAGGATTGGCTCATGGACCCCTTGATCCTGGAGGAACGTTGTTTCATTTTTACTGTGTACTGTACCAGCAGTTATGGTTGAAATGACAATAAAAGCTTTGTGACTTGAAGTCAGTAATCAGCTTCTTGGTCTTGCTGAAACTGAGTGAGAGGTTGCTGTTGTGGCACAGCTCAACCAGATTTTAAATCTCCCTCCTTTATGCTGATTTGTCACTACTTTTGATTCGGCCAACGACAGTGGAGTCATCAGCAAACTTAAATATGGCATTGGAGCAATGCTTAGCCTCACAGTCGTAAATATAAAGTGAGTAGAGCTGGAGGCTAATCACACAGCTTATGTGCTGATAGGGTTTGTGGAGAAGATGTTGCCAATCTGAGCTGACTATTGAGGTCTGCAAGTGAGGAAATCGAGGATCCAGTTGCACAAGGAGGTAATGAGGCCAAGGTCTTGAAGCTTATTGAATAGTTTTGAGGGGATGATAGTGTTGAATGCTGAGCTGTAGTCAATAAGGAGCATCCTGATCCTGATGGATGCATCTTTGCTGTCCAGATGTTCCAGGGTTGAATGAAGAGTCAGTGAATTGGCATCCACTGTGGGCCATTTGAGGCAGTAGCAAATTGGAGCAGATCTAAGTCACTTCTCAGGCAGGAGTTGATAAGTTTCAACATCAATCTCTCGAATTATTTCATAACAGTAGATGTAAGTGCTACCGGACAATAGTCATTGAGGCAAGTTACCATGAATTCTTCTCGGGCACCGGTGTAACTGAATCCTGCTTGAAGCAGGTAGGCACTTCAGACTGCCGAAGCAAGAGGTTAAAGATATCGGTGAACACGCCAGCCAGTTGAGCAGCACAGGTCTTTAGTACTCAGCCAGGTAGCCCATCTCGACTTGATGCTTTCAGTCAGTTCACCCTCCCGCAGAATGGTCTCACGTCGGCCTCAGAGATTGAAATCACAGGATCATCGGGGCTGTGTGAAGGTTTCTCCATGTTTTGACAGTAAAAGTGAGCATAAAAGGTGTTGAGCTCACCTGGGAGCGAATTCTTGTAACCAATGTCGCCTGGTTTCATTTTGTAAGAGGTAATAGCGTTCAAGCCCTGCCACGGTTGTCAAGCATCCCCCAGAGACTGGTTTGGAATTGCCACTAAAGTGGGTGACAGCCGTGGTGTATTTGTTCAGATCCTGTGCTAAGTCTTTGAACTTGGTCTAGTCCAGTGACTGGAAGCAATCCCATAGCCTTGCTCTTTAGCCTCTGCCTGTATGCAGATAGAAGCACAGCCAAGTGATCAGATTTCCCAAATTGCAGTCTAGGGATGGAATGGTAGGCATTCCTAATCATAGTATAGCAGTGGTCTAGTGTGTTTGGACCCTTGGTGCTGCAGGTTACATGCTGATGATAATTGAGCAGAGATTTCTTCAAACAAGCCTGATTGAAGTTCTTGAGTATGATTTGAAATGTGCTGGGGTGGGCAGTTTCTTGTTCGGTGATGACAGCATTCAATATCTCGAGTGCCTAGTTGGCTTTTGGCAGTATGTAAACTGCAGTGAGGGTCATGAAGTGATAGATATGGAGTGTATCTGGCTACCTCTGTGACTACACAAAATGCTAGAGGAACTCAGCAGGTGAGGCAGCATGCACAGAGAGGAATAAAGAGCGGACATTTTGGGCCAAGACCCTTTATCAGGACTGAAAAGGAATGGGGAAGAAGCTAAAAAAGGAAGTTGGGGAGAGGGGAAGGAGTACAAGCTGGTGTGTGATAGGTGAATTTAGTGATGGACAAGGTGGGGAATGGGGGATGAAGTTAGAAGCTGGGAGGTGATAGGTGGAAAAGGTGAAGAAAAAGGAATCTGATAGGAGTGGACCATGGGAGGGAGAGAAGGATGAGGGGCACCAGAGTGAGATGATAGGCAGATGAGAAGAGAAAGGGGTAAGAGGAGAGCCAGAATGGGGAAAGGGAAAAGAGAGATTCAAAAAAGAGGGAAGAACACTCCCCATTCTGGATCCCCTCTTACCCCCCTCTATTCCTGCACTATGATGTTGCCTCTAATCTTGACCAAGAAAGGGAGGGGACGTTGCAAGGCCTTGAAGAAGCCAGGACCGGACAACAATGATAGCGTGGCTTTAACTAGTGATTGACTAGCGGTTAGCAGGTGGTTAATGATTCCTTATCTAACTGCATTTTCAGTGCATATTCAGACCGTGAAGTATCTGGGAGGTTGTCCCCCAGATCGCTTGACAGTGGTGAAGAGCATGTTGCAGCCAAGAAGAAGAAAAAGAAGAAGAAACATCGCCGTCACAAAAAGGAGAAAAAGAAAAACAGGGACAGTTATCATTCCAGCAGTGATACGGACCCTGAGCTCCTCTGGGATAAAGGCAAAGAGGTCCCCATCGAGAGGTGAGGAGATTGCACTACGATACCATATCAATGAACATTGCTGTAGTTTTGTTGAGTCTTCCAGCACATCCTTTAGAACATAGAACAGTATTGCACCATACAGGCCTTTCGGCCCATAATGTTGTGCCGACCTTTTAATCTACTCCAAAATCAATCTAACCCTTCCCTTCCCTTAACTTTCCACTTTTCTTTCAGGCATGTGCCTTTCTAATGTCCCTAATGTATCTTCTGCTACCACACCAGGCAGCGTGTTCCATGTACCCACCACTCTCTGTTTAAAAACTTAGCTCTGACATCTCCCCACCCCTCCGTACTCTCCTCCAAACACCTTCAAATTATATCCCCTCATAGTAGTCATTTCTGCCCCAGGACAAATCTCTGGCTGCCCACTAGATCTCAAAGTTCAAAGCAAGTTTATTATCGAAGTATGTGTATGTCACCATATACTTCTCTGCGATTCATTTTCTTGCAGGCATTCACAGCAGAACAGAGAAATACCATAGAATCACTGAGAAACTACATAAATGCACAAAAGAAAGAGATAAACTATGCAAATAGAGATATGAGTACATAGAGTCCTAGAAAGTCTCTCTGCCTCTTATCATCTTGTACACCTTCATCAAGTCACCTTTCACCGTCCTTCACTCCAAAGAGAAAAGTCCTAGCTCGCTCAGTTGATCCTCATAAGACATTCTGTCTAATCCAGGCAGTCTCCTGGTAAATCTCCTCTTTAAACCTTCCACATTTTTCCTTTAATGAGGTGACCAGAATTGAACCCACCTGTCCCTTTGCATAGGAATTGAAATATTGAAATATACATGATTTGAAATATACAGTCGGATAGTTATGCAATCAGATTCTGTAACTTTGCAGGGATGAAGCCTGTAGTGACTTGCCTGTGGGTGCATTCATGTGGCTGGATGACCTCCAAGAGCAGACTGCGCAGACCTTCTGCATCGACAGAAAGCCTGATCCTGGCAACTGGGAGTACAAGTCGCTCTATCGTGGAGACCTGGCAAGGTACTAGTAATGAGAGAAGCTGTAAGACTCGTTGATACTTCCCTTGTGATTGACTTATGACATTGAGTGTGATGCGTTGTTTGGAATAGGTGTTTTGAATGGGAGCATGGCACTGTACTGGCAGAGAACATTTGAATGGAACTGGAAGCTGATAATTACCCTGATGTAGGATCTTGTCCTGAAACATCCGTAGATGCTGCTTGACCTGCTGAGTTCCTCCAGCATTTTGTGTGTGTCACCCTGGATCTCCAGCATCTACAGGCTCTCTTTATGTTGTTGAAAATTGCCACTTGCCATACTTTCTGTTGCATACCTCAATTGCTTTCTCTGCCAAATATCCATCTAGTTCGGGTAGCATGGTAGCATAGCGGTTAATGTTATGTTTTACAGTGCTAGTTGTATGTTCAATTTGTACAGTCCCCCCATGACCACATGGATTTCTCCTTGTGTTCCAGCTTCCTCCAATATTCCAAAAATATATGAGTTAGAGTGAAGGTTAATGAGTTCCGGGCGTGCTATCTTAACACCAGAAGCATGGCAACACTTGCGGGCTGCCCAGCACATCCTCGAACTGTTTTGGTTGTTGACGCAAACAATGCATTTCACTAATTGCAATGTTTAGATGTACACATGACATATAAAGCAAATCGTCAATCTTAATCTTTAATCTTTCTTCCTTGAACTCTGATATTTGGATTTGGCTGCGGCACTGTCGATTGGGACCATTTGTCTATTGAGCCCACTCCAGCTCCAGTTAGTCACATTACCTCACTTCTATCTTTTCTCTGAAAGCCTGCTGCAAAATTTTTTTTATGCAGAGAGTGGTGAGTGCGTGGAATGGGCTGCTGGCAATGGTGGTGGAGGTGGATACGATAGGGTCTTTCAAGAGACTTTTGGATAGGTACATGGAGCTTAGAAAAATAGAGGGCTATGGGTAAGCCTAGTATTTTCTAAGGTAGAGACATGCTCGGCACAACTTTGTGGGCCGAAGGGCCTGTATTGTGCTGTAGGTTTTCTATGTTTCTATGAAATACTGCCCATTATTCTTTAAGGCAGTGCAATTTCTCACTTCTTAAGCATACCATTTAAATTCTGCTTCTTCTCTGAGGATCGTCACCTTGTTGTGGCAGAGAGGTTGGTGAGTTCCTGAAAGGGATGCTGTCTGGAGCTTAGATCCTGGTAGGGTCACCCATAGCAGTAAGGTTAAGAGAGAGGTTCCATACAAAGGGTGATCCAACCAATATGTCAACAGTGGGGCTGGTGGAAGATGATAATGCATCACAGTGGCATTGGAGGTGGAGGAAGTGCAGCAGTGAAGGGTCCCCAGTCATTTATCATTCTACGCCACTGAACCCTGACCTCGATCTGTCAAGGACCATGTGGTGGCTGCCCACATCAAAGTCACGCACAGGTGTTCTCCGTTAATGGAATGCATCCTAACGTTCCAGTTATGTGGATTCTGGATCAGCCTCTACAGCCACCTGAGGACCCACCTATAGACAACCCCTTAGGAGAACATCATACTCGACTCAAGTGATTGCAAGAAGACCTTGCAAGCTTCTAGACTGTTTCTGGATTTTTGCCTCAGTGTCACTTTTAGCTCGATTACCTTCCTGTGAAGAGCCTTTGGATAGTTTCCCATGCTAAAGATACTATGTAAGCAAAAATCAGTACTGAGGTTGGCAAGACTCTCCACAATTGCTGGTTGCCTGTTTGTTCTGTAGTTGTATCTTAACTGTTTGATACTTTCCAGTACCTTGTAAATTATCTTGTTCCACTTCCTTCGAATTTAGTCTCAACAAAATCTGATTTATCCATCACCCTCATCCCCTGTATTAACACTAAGCAGCTCAAATCACTGGGCTACACAATAACTGCAGCCAGCTCAATGTACACGTATCCCAAGAACAATTATTTTCTTGTAATTGAAGGTTTGATGAGGGAAGCAGGTCTCTGTGTCAATGACAGATTATTCCAAGGGAGGGAGAGAGCACTCGTCACTTTGTACAAATCCATTTTCTTGTAAGTCGCTTTGCATCCAGGCCGTGCTAATGGACTGTCTTCCCGTGTCCCACGGGCTGTCTTCCAGCTGACTGCTAAACAATGCCCTATGTCAATATTGTTTTGGCATAAAGGCAGACTTAATTAGCCATGAGATGAAATGTCTCAACAATTGTCATTACTCCCTGCGGGTAGACAGCTTTCACATAATGGTAAATACAAAGTGTCCGGGTCAGTGATGTTCAACACAGAGTTGTCATGTCAATTATCTGAATGGAGGGTGGAGTTTCACTTCAGAAATAAAGCTCGGGAGTCTTGGTTTTGCCCTGCTGCAGATTGTTCAGACTGCAGTACTGCTGCTTACTAACCCAACAGGGCCCTGCTCTAACATGTTGGCTTTGATCGAGGTGCTGATAGGTTTGAATTCTGAAGACAGTTTGGATAAACACAGAACAGCACAGCACAGTATGGCCCTTTGGTCCACAATGTTGTACCAGTCCTCTAACCTACTCCAAGGTCAATCTAAGCCTTTCCTCCCACACAACCCTCCATTTTTCTAACATCCATGTGCCCATCTAAGAATCTCCTAAGTATCCCCTAATGTATCTGCATCTACCACCACCCTGGCAGAGTGTTCCACACACTCACCACTTGGCTTGCATCCTTTGATTTTAGATTTCAGATTTCAGACTCATTTACTTATCGCATCTGCATTGAAACATGCAGTGAAATCTGTCATTTGTGTCAATAACCAGCACGACCTAAGGGTGTGCTGGGGGCAGCCTGCAAATGTTGCCACACATTCTGGTTACAATATAGCATGTCCATAGTGTTCAGCAGAACAACACAGAACACAACAATAGAAAACAAGACTTTTTCTACACCCACACACACAGGGAGTGTGATGGTGAGTAGAAATTCAGGCCCTTTGGCCCACTGAGTCCTTGTTGACTATCAAGCAGCCATTTCCACCAATCCTAACTGGTGCCATTTTATTCTCCCCACATTCCCACACATCAGGGCCAGTTTACAATGAGTGGCCAGTTCACCTATCAGCCCTCACGTAGCTCACGTGGGAGCAGCACGTAGAGAAAACCCAGATGGTCATGGGGAGAATGTGTAAATGCCTGAGAAGGAGCACCCCATCAGCTGTGCCTTCCTGTATTTAATATGGAGTAACTAAAATTGTTTTAAAGAAATTTAGAGGGTAGATACAGTTTCTTAGGACGTGGAACACTGCATCACAGTACAGGCCCTTCAGTCCACCATGTTGTGCTGACCCTTTAGCCTACTCTTAAGATCAATCTAATCCTTCCTTCCTACATAGCCCTCCATTTTTCTATCATCTATGTGCCTACCTGAAAGTTTCTTAAACGTCCCTAACGTCCCACCCCTGGCGGGGCACCTCTAACATTCCCCCTATATTTTTCTCTAATCACCTTAAAATTATGCCCTCTCGTATTAGCCATCTCCATTCTGGGAAGGTCTCTGGCTGTCCACTCATTCTATGCTTATCATTTTGTACATCTCTATCAAGTCACCTCTCAGTCTCCTGTTCTCCAAAGAGATAAGCCCTAGCTCACTCTGCCTTTCCTCACGAGACATGCTCTCTAATCCAGGCAGTATCCTGGTAAATCTTCTCTGTACCCTCTCTGAAGCTTCCATGTCCTTTCTATAATTGCTCTATTGGGGAATCCTCTGAGGTAGTCGTTGCTTCAAGGCCAGCCTGTGCTTACTGTATCAGTGAGCTATGTTGTCATTCAACAGGCCAGAGCTTTAAACTGGATATGTATAAAGGACAAGCCCACTTGCCCAGCAGTTGGTCTTTCCAGATTCCAGTCGATCCTTTGTGGAAGATGCCGTGGAACTTTAGCCAAATGATTACACAGGATGAAAGATGTCATCTGTGTGGAGAGTTCGAAAGTTCAAAGTAAATTATTATCAATGTACGTATGTGTTTCCATGTGCTATCTTGAGACTCATTTTCTTGCTGGCATTTACGGGGGGGGAGAAATATAATAACATTTGTTTAAAAAAAACTATACATAAAGACTGACAAACAATCAAAGTGCAAATAAAGAAATGAATGCCAAGACCATTGTTAATGCAAGAGATTCTGCAGATGCTGGAAATCCAGAGTAACAGACACAAAATGCTGAAGGAATTCGGCAGATCAGGTAGCACTCTGACCTGTTGAGTTCCTCCAGCAGTTTGTGTGCGTTACTGAGAACACGTGTTGTAAAGAGTCCTTGAAAGTAAGTCTGTAGGTCGTAGAATCAGTTCAGAGTAGTCCGTGCCAATTCAGGAGATTAATATTTGTGCAGTAATAATTTTTCTTGAGCCTGGTGGTATGGGACTTAAGGCTTCTGTACCTCCTGCCTGATGGTAGTAGTGAGAAGAGGTTATGGAGTGGATGGTGGGGGCTTTCATGATGAATGTTGCTTTCCTTTGGCACTGCGCCATGAAATTGTGCTCAATGATGGGGAGGGGTTTGCCTGACCATAAGACCATTAGATATAGGAGCAGAATTAGGCCATTTGGCCCATTGAGTCTGCTCTGCCATTTCATCATGGCTGATCCAGTTCCCTCTCAGCTCTAATCTCCTGTCTTTTCTCCATAATCCGTCATGCCCTGGCTAATCAAGAGCCTGTTGACCTCTGCCTTAAATATACCCAATGCCCTGGCCTCCATAGCCAGTCATGTCAATGAATTGCACAGTTTCACCATTCTCTGGCTAAATAAGTTTGTGATGCACTGGACTGTATCTGCCGCTTTCTGTCAACTTTTTCTGGAGTGAAGAAGCTGAGATTACTCTCTAGTGACTAAAGAGAAGCAATTTCCATTGATAAGCAGGGAGTACCTGTCTATGAAAACGAAGGATTATGTGGAGAATTTCAGAACGTAGCGTAAATCATTGTGGCATAAGAGGTGGTCACTTGGCCCATTGAATCCATGTCCGCATTTCTACAAATTATTCTGCTTCCAGTTCCTTTTTGTGAAAGCGATTGACTTAATGTTTCAGTAACAGGTGATGATCCAGATCAAAACCGCTGTCTGTGTACAACAAAATATTTTCCCCCATGTTCTCTCACCCACATCCCACCTCTTCATCTATTACCCATCGCTCTCAATGTATGACTTTTGGTTCTCAGACTACAATATTGAACACCTCTATTAGATCTTTGAAACCTTCATTACTTCAAGGAGAATGACTACTGATTAACTGGAATGTATTTATGGAATGGGTGGTGGAAGATAATTTATAGATTACCGTTAAAATGGACGTGGATACATTCTTCAAAGGGAAGAATTGGTGTAATGGAAAAAAGAGGAGGTGTTAGACAAATTTGTTAATCTTTCAAGGCCAAAGCTGGAACAGATATGTTAAATTGAGCAGTCTCCTGCACTGTAGAATTCAGTGATTTATTGAAAAATAGGCTTTTCCAGCAGCATAGCAGCTAGCTTAACATTGTGTATCGAGTCCTGTGCTTCAATTCCACCACCGTGTGTAAGGAGTTTGTACATTCTCCCTGTGACCGCATGGGTGCTCTGTTAACTCTCGCGCCCCAAAGACATACAGATTAGGGTTAGTAAACTGTGAGCATTCTGTGTTGGCACCAGAAGCTTAGCGATACTTACAGGCTGCCCCCAGTCCAGCCTTGACTGTATAGGTCATTGACGTCATCAGTGCATTTCACTGTGCGTTTTGGTGGACAAGTAAATCTAATCTTTAGATCTTTATCTTTTTCTCGACTGACAATTTGATCCGTGTTATCGTGTTAACTTTGGATCGGTATATTTCCTTTCATGGAGCCTGTGCATTCAGTATAACTGCTGCCAAACCTCCCTCCCCATCTCCCCCATCCATCCCTGTGACCTTTACCCCAGTAAATGACCATGCTGACAGAAAATCTGTAATAGACACCACAGTGACTGCCCAGTAACTCGAGCCTTTAATACTGTAAAATTCCCCACGGAATTTAACAGCAGAATCAAATTAGATTCAACACTGACTCCTGTAAGATTATCTAGTTCTTTTAAGGAGCATCCTGGAAAGAGTTATAGAAAGGGAATTCCAAAATTATGAGTCCAGATAGATAAAGGGTCCAGAAAATGTTTATGAAAATGATCCTGGCAATGAAAGTGTTGACATATGAGGAGCATTTGATGACTCTGGGCCTGTACTTGCTGGAGTTTAGAAGAATGAGGGGAGATCTCATTGAAACCTACTGAATATTGAAAGACCTAGATAGACTAGATGTGCAGCAGATGTTTCCAATAGTGGGAGAGTGTCGGGCCAGAGGGGACAGTCTCAGAATAGAAGAATGTCCCTTCAGAATAGAGATGATGAAGGATTTCTTTAGCCAGAAGGTGCCGAATCTGTGGAATTCATTGCCACACACAGCTGTAGAGACCAAGTCATTGTGGATAATTAAAGTGGTTCTTGATCAGTAAGGCCTACAATGATTATGGGGAGAAGGCAGGAATATGGGGTTGAGAGAGAAAATAAATCAGCCATGAGCAGAGCAAACTTGATAGAACAAAGGGCCTAATTCTCCTGTGTCTTACAGTCTTGTGGTCTGAGGCATGGTTGCTAATGATACAGTGATGCACACTGGAGATTTTATCAATTCAGAGAAATAGGCTAGTGCAGAGATCTGCTGATGGGTGAGGGAATGCACAAGGCTATGGAATACACAAAATACTGGAGGAATTCTGCATGTCAGGCAGAATCTACTTAGGGGGATAAACAGGCGGTGTTTTGCCAAGACCGTTCATCAGGACTGCTTGTTGTATTCAGGACTTGTATATTAGATCAATAAATAGTTAAACATGGTGGTTGTGTATTACAGATACAAGAGGAAGGGGGATGTCTGCATTGGTCTTGATCCCAAAAAGCAGTGGATTACTTGGGAAGATTCAAACCAACAGAAGAAAAAGATCAAGAAGAAGGAGGATCGATATTACAGCCCATCCAGCCTTCAGCTCCTAAGCACTGACACAGTCCCTGTTTACCGTGAAGGTGGTTTACAAGGTCAATCTTGTGTTGCTCCAGCGTCTTTCATTCCTGTTCCAGATTGGGAAGAGAGTGACAGTACGCTCTCAGGGGCCATCACCTCGGTCAATCCACTTGGGATTTACGATGCTTCCACCACGCTGTGGCTACAAGGGAAGGGCCAGCTGGAGCAGGAGACCTGTGCGCCCATGGACAGCGATAGGAGGATAAATTCTGCCAGGATGGCCAAAGTGGAACGATACAACAAGTTGTTAAGAGAGGACCCCAGTAATATCCAAACCTGGATGGAACTTGTTCATTTTCAGGTGGGTACAGCATAGTAAAAGACCTTCCAGACGAACATGTACATGTCTAGTTGCCAGCAAGTACTATGGGTATTGGTTTATGATTATCATGTGTACCAAGATACAGTGAGAAGCTTGTCTTGCATTACAAATCATTACACAGCGCATTGAGATAAAATGCAAAAGCTGCTGAGAATCAGAATCAGGTTTAATATCATCGACACATGTCGTGGAATTTGTTAACTTAGTGGCAGCAGTACAATGCAATATATGGTAAATATAGAAAAAATAAATCAAACACTTACTATAATTGTACATTAAATAGTTAAATTAAAATCTGAAAAAAGTGAGGTAGTGTTCATCGGTTGAATGTCCATTTAGAAATGGGATGGTGGAGGGGAAGAAGCTGTTCCTGATTCGCTGAGTGTGTGCCTTCAGGCTTCTGTAAGTGCAGTACAGATAAACAATGAAGTGCAAGATCATAACAAGGTAAATCGTGAGGCCAAGAGTCTATCGTAGTATACACAAAGTCCATTCATAAGTCATAACGGTGGGATGGAAGCTGTCCTTGAGCCTGATGGTATGTGCTTTTAACCTTTTGTACGTACTGTCTGAAGGGAGAGGAGAGAAGGAAGAATGGCCGACGTGGGTACGGTCTTTGATTTTGCTGTCTTCTTTACTGAGGAATTGAGAAGTCAGACAGAGTCCATGGAGGGGAGGCTGGTTCCTGTGATGTGCTGAGCTGTGTTCACAACTCTCTACAGTTTCTTGCGGTCACAGGCAGAGCAGTTGCCATACTGAGCTGTTATGTATCCAAACAGGTGCAGTGATGAAAAATTGGTAATGGTTGACAGGGACATGTCGAATTTCTTTAGCCTTCTGGGGAAGTAGAAGCGTTGGTGAGCTTTTTTGGCCATGACATCAACATAAGATCATAAGACACAGAAGTGGAATTAGGCCATTTGGCCCATCGAGTCTGTTCTGCTATTCCATCATGACTAATTTACTTATTATTCCTCTCAATCCCATTTTTCTGCCTTCTCCCAATAATCTTTGATGCACTCACTGATCAAGTATCAATTAACATCTGCTTTAAATATACCCAATGACTTGGTCTCCACAGTCGTCTGTGGCAGTGAATTCCACAGATTCATCAACCTCTGACTAAAGAAATTGCTCCTTATGGTTGGACCAAGATAGACTATTGGTGATATTCACACCTAGCAACTTGGATCATATTTTCCAGCACTCACCTCATACCCTTCCATGCCATGGTGTTTCTTGTGCTCATCTCAATGCTAGTTAAACATTGTAGTACCTCTGCAGACCATCTCAGCTTCATAAATTTGCTTTATATCTGGCACCGGGTCTGTACCCGTGAGCTTAAACCTCGATCTGTAGAAAATCCTGGGCAGTCGACAATGGCCCCATGACTGGTTGTAACAGAAAGTTAACCCGGTAATATTTCCGGGGACACTGCTGTTCTTAAGAGAACAGTTGAGATGTTGGAATGAATTAGGGATATCATTGTGATGGCCAGAATGAACTACGATCTATAAATTAAAGAACAGAAATGCAACAAGGCCTTGGAAACATACAGAGCAAAAGTTGCTGTTCTTGCTATGTGATTACAGGAATGGAGGTGGCTATTTTCTGAAACTGTCCTTGCAGCCACCATTTTGTGAATTGTTTGGTGAACTGATTCTTGCTCTAGGATAACTTAATGAGAGCAATTAAACGTGGACACAAGAAGTTCCTGCTAATGATCTGCTAAACTTGAGACCATTCTCAGATAAGAAGCTGATATTATGTAGAAGGAACAGTCTGTGATCTGGTCATTTGGGTCCAGTGTTTGGCTGACCTGGTTAGGCTGGTTTGAGTTGGACAGAATGAAAGAACTGGCCTAAGGTACAAGGCTGAAGTGAGAACCATGGAGCAATACTGTTTGTAGTCTTGGGCTACTTCCAATGAGAAGCTGACACAGGTCAGTCAGATGACCTAGAGCCAAGGAAACTGAAACCACATAGATTGATCTTATAAAGAAATGAATAAGAGTGGAGAATTTCAGAAGTACAGTTAGTGATAGCTCTGTGGATACCAACAGTCGCAAAAGTGGATGACTCCACATCAAAAATGTGGAGATTAGATCAGGATCAAGGAAAACAACTGGTCAGCATGATATTCTGTTTAAGTACCCTCCAACCTGATGGCACAAGTATCGATTTCTCCTTTCAATTAACAAGCCCCCCCTTCTTTATTCCCCACTCTAACCTTTTACTTCTTCTCACCTGCCTCCTCCTTCCCTTTCTCCTATGGTCCACTCTCCTCTCCTATCAGATTCTTTCTTCTCCTGCCTTTGACCTTTTCCACCCACCTGGCGTCACCTATCGTCTTCCAGCTAGCCTCTTTCCCTCCCCCTCCTCTTAATTCAGGCATCCTCCCCCTTCCTTTTCAGTCTTGAAGAAGGGTGTCAGCATGAAACGTTGGCTGTTTACTCTTTTCCATGGATGCTGCTGGGCCTGCTGAGTTCTAGCGTTTTGTGTGTGTTGCTGTGGATTTCCAGCACCTGCAGATTTTCTTGTGTTTAACCTTTTCCCAGATATTACCTTTTCTCTCCTTTGACTGTTCATGGCGTGTCAGGGAAAACTAGTGGGTGTGCAGACGATTATTTAGCTGTGTAAGTTCATGGATTGTTAGCTGACCCAATAAAGGCACTTCTCAGTAAATATAGATTCCCTCTGTATCTAACTGATCATTAGTATTGAGGGATAATCCTTGTAAGAATGTGTTTGAATAATAGGAAGTACACTGAGTCCTGATGGCGGTGCATAGGGAGTCGACGTTTTGGGCCGAGAAAACTGTAATGTTAACTGTACTTTTTTTCCATCAATGCTGCCTGGCCTGCTGAGTTCCTCCAGCATTTTGTGTGTGTTACACGGATATAGATGATCATATATGTTACGTATGCATGGAGCAAGATTGACAATGGAGTAGTGTGATTAAACATTTTTACTGAGTCATATTAGTAACCTACACACAGAGCAACTTACAGCGTGGGTGTGAGGATCTGGGCCCGCTGAGATGAAAGACGTGCACTGAAAAGCATGTGTGAAAAGAGAAAAACCTCCGTGCATAGCAAGTCCAGTTGGCTCACTGTGCGGTCGATCAGCCGCATCCGCCCTTGCCGCTTTCCTGCAGTCGATCTGACTTGGTGCCATAGAAAATACAAGCAAGCATAGGAAAGTTATACTACAAGAAAAATAACAATTCTGCACCTCAATCCAACAGGTACAAAGGTTGGAGCAACATGATTTAGCTCACAAGTAAGAGAAAGTCTGCAGATGCCGGAAATCCGAGCAACACACACAAAATACAGGAGGAGCTCTATGCTAACTTAGCTACTGGAGACAGCAACTTTGTAGAATTCTAAGAGTTATCCCCGCGCTGAAGCAGGAGCTTCACTTTCCAGGCACGTTGGGGCCGAGGGGAGAAGTCTCATTCCAGTGTCTCTGGCTTCTTGCCTTTGGCTTCATCTGCAAGAACACAAGCAGTTTAGATTGACTGCATCAAAACAGAATGCTCCAGATCTGGCCTTAAGCTGCAAAAATGCTCCTTCAGAATCAAAATGATAAATGTATCAACCCATCTCAAGGACTTTGCCCAGTTGTATTCCTTTATACATTTATAACATTGCGGGAAGAAGTATACTTTGCCCTTGAGCAGACGGTTATTAGTGCACATTCTGTGATCTCCTTGCCGGATGGTCATTTGCTCAGTTACTTGCACTCTTTCCCCCATTGTCTTTGCCAATTAACTACTCTCACAGCTCACACTTGTTCCTCAATCACAAATTTCAAAGTACATTTGTTATCAAAGTATGTATACATTGTACAATCTTGAGATTTGTTTCCTTACAGGTAGCCATAAAATATAGAAACCCAAAAGAAATCACTTAAAAAAAACCCACCAAACACCCAAAACGCCCAATGTACAGAGACAAAAAAACATGCAAAGCATAAAGGTAAGCAAATAGCATTCAGAATGAAAGTGAGTCTACAGACACAGAGCAGCCTGAGCTGGCCGCAGCCTCAGTTCAGTGCGGAGCCGAGTAAACGGCACGGAGCAGCGAGCAGAACCAGCCCGATCTTTGCCTCTGGTCCCAACACCCTGCCTCTTCAATCTGGCCCAGCGTTTCAGTTGTTTCTCATTCTAAGACCCGGGCCCTGTCGCTTTGACGTGCTCTGCCGCCACATTTCCGCCCATACCTGACCTTTCCAAATGGGCTAGGTGCTTTGATCAATCAAACCTTGGGCCTTTTCTCACGCTCGATTTAGGTGGATGGGTCTCAACTCTTCCTCACCTCTGCTTGCCTTGACCCAGCCTCGTCGCCACTCACTTCGACCCTCGATTCTTCCTTGCCTCCATCCACCTCTCCATTGTTTGCGGTGGTTGTTTACCATACGTTTTTCCAGGAGAAAGTGTTATTAATAAGGTACTTAGATGTATTCTCTGTTTCGTTTGCTGCTGGGCTTCACCAGCTGCATCTTAAACGAGAAACACTTTATTCACTTGTGCACAAGGAGAACAGCCCGACCTCTATCACCAAGCTCTTCTGAAGTTTGAATAGAGGAGTGCCATTTTTATACAGAAATTGACTAATTGGATACAGATATTGATCCCGTAGAAACTTAGTGCACTTCTGAATCCCATTATTTGCATATTTAAGAATCAATCATAATATGTATTTTGAATGTTAATCAATTAAATCTCCATGTTAAAGGCCAGTAATACTTGAGAATTAGTAAAATAATTGCCAGTAGTAAAATGTTGCCCTACAATCCCTTGCTTGCATCTTTTTCTTGTCTTGGTCTGCCTGCTGATCTTGGTTCCCAGGCTACACAAAGGAGAATTTGGCTTTCAAGGGCCACCTTCTGTCTGGGTGACTGCACCGTGTCTGCATACTGTCTCTGTCAGTTTATCATCTTGATCAAGAACCCCCACCATCCAGGCCATGCTCTTCTCGCTTCTGCCACCAGGAAGAAGGTACAGGAGCCTCAGGACCCACACCACTAGCTTCAGGAACAGTTATTACCCCTCAACACTTCATCTCATGTTCTCAATATGTTTTATTATTATTATTTCTCTTTTTCTTTGTGTATTTGCAGTCTTGTTTTTTTTTGCAAATTGGTTGTTCCATTGGGTGTGGTCTTTCGTTCATTCTGTTGTGCTCCTTGTACTTACTGTGAATGCCCATGAGAAAATGAGTCTTAGGGTTGTATATGGTGACATATACAGGTATGTACTTTATTTAGAACTTTCCATATGAAAAGCATATACAAAGGGGAATTCGGCTCTCAAAGGTTTTTGCTCAGCTTGATACTGCCCAGGGTCTGCGTTCTGTTCTGTCAGCACTCCATTTTAACCCTCGCCTTTCTGCATCTTCCACAACACTTTCCAGAAGGCAAGAACGAGTATGAAGTGATTCCTTTTGGAAGGTTGAATTGAAGGCAGTTAACGTTAGGATTTTTAGCAGTGTGAAGGAATAGAGGCATCTTGGGGTCCACATCCATAGATCCCTCAAAGTTGCTGTGTAAGTTGATAGGGTTGTTAAGGCATATGGTGTGTTGGCTTTCGTTAGTCGGGGGATTGAGTTCAAGAGCCACGAGCTAATGTTGCAGCTCTACAGAAACCCTAGTTAGACCACATTTGAAATATTGTGCTTGGTTATGGTCACCTCTTTATAGGAAGATTGTGGAAGCTTTAGAGAGGGTGTAGAGGAGATTTACCAGGATGCTGTCTAGATTAGAGAGGGTGACTTATGAGGAAAGGTTGAGCAAGCTACGGGTTTTCTCTTTAGAGTGAAGAAGGATGAGAAGAGACTTGATAGAGATGAACCAGATGATAAGATGCATAGATAAAGGGGATAACCTCAGACTTTTTTTTGCAGGGTATTAATGACTAATAATGGGGGCATAATTTTAAGGTGATTATTGGAAAGTATAGGGTGGATGTGAGAGGAAGGGGGTGAGTGAAGGTAGTGATAAGGGGCAAGTTAGAAACTTTTAGGTAGGCACATGGATGATAGAAAAATAGAGGGCTGTGTAGGAGGGAAGAGCTAGGTTGATCTCAAAGCAGGTTAAAAGGTCGTCACAATATTGTGGGCTGAATGCCCTTTACTGTGCTGTAGTGTTCTGTGTTCTAAGGCAAGAAGCAATTGGTGAGGTGAGGGGCCTCCAGGGAAGCATGTGGTTCTTGAGTAACAGAAAGGTTTATTGTACAGGAGAACACGTCCCCAAATGATAATAAATAGTTGCAATAAAAGGAAAGGCTTAAATGCTAATCAGTTAGAAGGAAAGGTTAGGTAAACTTGTTTTCTGTGGCGGACTGGAGGCTGAGGGAGGACCTGGTAGATGTTTATGTGATTATGAGATGCACAGGTAGGGTGGAAATGTTGTAAGCTAGAGGGCATAGGTGTAAGGTGAGAGAGGGAAAGTTTTTAAAGGAGATGTGCTGGGCAAGTTTTTTTTTACACAGATTGGTAGGTGTTGGAACATAGTGCCAGAGTGTGATTGAAGCACGCGGGATAGTTATGTTTAAGAGGAATTTGGAAAGGTACATGAATGTGCAGGGAACGGAAGGATAAAGATTATGTGCAGGCAGATAGCCTTAGTTTAATTTTACTTCATGGTCAGTACAGACATAGTGAGCTGAAGGATGGGTTCCATGCAGTACTGTTCCATCAGTGTAATCTTTGTGAGATTACTGCCATGGCAACACACACACAAATTGCTGGAGGAACTCAGCAGGTCAGGCAGTATCTATGGAGAGGAATAACATTTTGAGCTGAGACCCTTCAGGACTGGAAAGGAAAGGATTATTGCCACGGTGATCTTTCAGTATCATGGAAAATGCAAGTTAGAGTGTGCTGATCAAATTGCAACTGAATGGTTTCTCCGTGTTTTCTGTGTCTAAGGCATACATTGGACAGTGTGCTGTGTCATTGCTGAATCTCCTCACGAGGTTTCCTCCCTTCCCTCCCTCCTTCAGGATGAGTTAATGCAAGGTCCAAGTCCGTTCACCGTAGCTGCCGCAGAATCTGAGAAGAGGAAGAGATCGCGCCGGATTACCTTGGAGAAGAAGCTGGCCATTTTGGAGAGAGCTATCGAGAGTAACCCCAACCACGCGGAGCTGAAGGTAGCCCGGCTGGAGCTCTGTAAAGAATCTTGGGAGCCGTCTGATCTGGTGAATGAATGGAAGAAAGTGGTCTTTCTTCACCCGAACAACACCACTCTATGGCAGAGGTATCTCGTGTTCTGCCAGAGTCAATTCAGCACCTATTCGACCTCCAAGGTCAATGGCATCTACGGCAAATGCCTGAGCACTCTGGCCGCTGTCCTGGATGGTACCCTCGTGTCTCATCCTGCACTTCCTGATACAGAAGAAGCTATGCTGGGTAAGGTGGGATACAAATGAACTCAGCAGTTTCGGTTACTCTACTACAGAAAACGTTTAAGATGGGTGGCACGGTATCACAGCGGTTAACGCAATCACTTTATGGTGCCCCGCGATCACCGATTGGGACTCCATTCCCAACACTGACTGTAACGAGTTTGTACGTTCTCCCCGTGATCATGTGGGTTTTCTCTAAGGATTCTGGTTTCCTCCCACGTTCCAAAGACATATAGTTAAGGTTAGGGTTAGTGAGCTGTGGCCATGCTTGGGGGCTTCCCTCATCACAATCCTCAGACTGTGTTGGTCATTGATGCAAAGCAATGCATTTCACTGTCTGCTTTAATGTATGTGTGACAAGTAAAGCTACTCTTTAACTTTAAACTGGAAAGAGTGCAGCAAAGAATTGCAAAGTCCTGAAGGAAGGTCTTGGCTTGAAATGTCGACTATTGTCCTTCCATAGAGTCTGCCTGAGCCTCTGGGTTCCCCCAACATTTTGTGTGTGTTGCTCAAGATTTCCCGCATCTGCAGAATCTCTGGTGTCTCAGATTTGCAACTCAGGAACTGAGTTATACAAAGAGGTTGGTCAGGCAATGACTTTATTAAGAGGTGATCTTAATAAATCATGAGGGGTATAAATGGATTGACCGCACACAGTCTTTTTCCCGTGGTTGAGGAATCAAGAACTAGAGGGCATCTGTTTAAGGTGGGAGAGGAAAAATTCAGTAAGATCTTGCGAAACAACTTTTTAAAAAAAAAGTACAGACGATGGTATGTATATGGAATGAGTGACTCAAGGAGAGTGGTTGAGGCAGGTACACTAACAACTTTGTTAAAGTCAGTTGGTCAGATACATGAATAGGAAAGGTTTAGAAGGTTACGGGCCAAATGCTAGCAAATATGACTAGCTGGGATGGTGCATCTTGGTTGGCATAGACCAGGTGGGCAGAAGGGTCTGTGTCTGCTTTACAATTCTATGACTCGAGCACCAACAGAGGGAGTGGAGTGAGGAAAGAATCGTCACCATTTTGGGTTGAGAGCCAACATCAGGTCTGAGAGTGGAGATGAAAGATAGCTAGTATGGATAGGGTTCTTTATACTGCTTATCACTCCTCTCTAATCTCAGACCTGATAAAGGGTCTTGATCTGAAATGTTGGCAATCCCACCTCACCTCTCCCCACAGGTGCTGCTCGACCTACTGAGTTTCTCAAGCAGTTTGTTTCTTGCTGCTTGTCCCTGCATCCACCATCTCGTGTGTCATCAAGATCACCATAGGCTCTTCTAGCTCCTGTCATTGTGGTATAGTAGGCATGCCATGTTGGCATCAGAATGTGTGGCAACACTTGCGGGCTGTCCCCAGCACATCCTTGGGTGTGTTGGTTGTTAAGACAAATGGCACATTTCACTGTATGCTTTGATGATAAGTAAATCTAGGCACTCTGCAGAAGGTAGAGACAGAGTGATGCTGGAGCTGAAGTTAGATCAATGTGCAATGAATGAACAGGCTGGGGATTTTTTCCCTAGAGCAGTGAAGGTCGACATCTTTAAGTAGGGATATGAAAGGGTTAATGATAATGTACCCCACTGGATGTATCACCTACCTCTACCCATCCAGATTTTCAATCCCATTGAAGTCAGTGGAGTTGTGTCGGACAGAAGGCTAATCTGATAATGTTTGCATGACACTGGAACTTTTTGAGCTGTTTATGTCAAATTTATCCACAGTATTAATAAACATACAGCAAAAACAATGGACCCACCTTATCCATGCCAAACGTAATGGCTCTCTGCTCATTGCACCAGACTATAAGATAAAGGAGCAGCATTAGGCCATTCAGCTCATCGAGTCTGCTCTGCCATGCCATCATGGCTGATTTATTATCCCTCTCAAACCCAGTCTCCTGCCTTCTCCTGTAGCTTTTGATGCCCTTAATAATCAAGAACCTATCAACCTCCGCTTTAAATAGGTCTAATAACCTGGCCTCCTCCGGCATCTGTGGCAATAAATTCCATAGGTTCACCACGCTCTGGCTAAAGAAATTCCTCCTTATCTCTGTTCTGAAGGGACGTCCTTGTATTCTGAACCTTTGCCTAGACTCGCCCATTATTGGAAACATCCACTTCACTCTGCCTAGGCTTTTCAATGTTCTATAGGTTTCAACAAGATCCCCCTTTCATTCTTCTAAACTCCAGTCAGTACAGGCCTGAAGCCAGCAAATGCTCCTCATGCATTAAACCTTTCATTCCCAGGATAATTCTCATGGACCTCCTCTGGACCTTCTCCGATACCAAATATGGGGCTCAAATCTGCTCACAACACTCCCAAGTGCGATCTGACCAGTGCCTTATAAAGCCTCAGCATGACATCCTTGCTCTTATACTCTCGTCCTTTCAAAGTGAATGCTAACATTGCAATTGCCTTCCTTCACACCAACACAACCTGCAAGATAACCTTTGGGGAATGCTACACGAGAGCTCGCAAGTTTGTTTGCACCTCTGATTTCTGAATTTGGTCCTCATATAGAAGATAGCTGATGCCTTTATTCTTTCTACCAAAGAATATGACCATACACTTCTCTACAGTGTGTTCCATCTGCTGCTTGTATACCTGTATACATCATCCCTCAGCCAATCGAAATATCCTTCAACCCTCCTCCTCGGTATATATTTATTTAATTAGTTAATTATTTAGAGATACAGCACAGCGATAGGCTCTTCCAGCTGAACAAGCCTGCGATGAATTAAAACACTATCACGTACGTCTTTGGACTGTGGAAGGAAACACCCAGATGAAACCCATATGATCAGTGTTGGATTCCTCTTTTGCATGAGGTGCCATTGGAAAACCATAATGATCGAGTGGATAGCCAGAGGCTTATTTCCCAGAGTGGAAATGGCTAGTATGAGGGGGCATAATTTTAAGGTGACTGGAGTAAAGGATGAGGGGGATAGCCGAACAGGTGTTACACCTGCCCCTACACCTCCCTCACTTCCATTCAGGGCCCCAAACAGTCCTTCCAGGTGAAGTGACACTTCACCTGTGAGTCTGTTGGGGGTCATATAATGTGTTAGGCTTCTTGTATATTGATGAGACCTGACGTAGATTGGGAGATGGCTTCACTGAGCGTCTATGCTCCGTCCACCAGAGCAAGCAGGATCCTCCAGTGGCCATCCATCTTAATTCCACTTCCTACTCCCATTCCGATATGTCCATCCATGGCCTCCTCCACTGTCGGGATAAGGCCATACTTCAGCTGGAGGAACAACACCTTGTGTTCCGTTTGGGTAGCCTTCAAGTTGATGGCATGAAAATTGATTTCTCAAACTTCCAGTAATGCCTCCCCCCCCCCATCACTGTTTCCCATCCCCTTGTCCCTCTCTCATGTTATCTCCTCGCCCGTACATAGTCTGCCTCTGGTGTTCCTTCTCCCCCCCCTCCCCCCGCCTTTTTTTCCTTTGTTCCATGGCCTTCAGTCTCTTTCACCAATCAACTTCCCAGCTCTTCACTTCATCCCTCCCCCTCCAGGTTTCACCTATTGCCTGGCGTTTCTCTCTCCCCTCCCCCCCCCCCCCCCCACCTTTCAGATTCACTCGTCAGCTTTTCTCTCCAATCCCGCCGAAGGGTTTCGGCCCGAAATATCGACTGTACTTTTTTCCATAGATGCTTTCTGGCCTGCTGAGTTCCTCCAGCATTTTGTGTGTGTTGTAGGGGGATGTCAGAAGTAATTTTCTGTACATGGGTGTGTGGAACATGCTGATAGAGGTAGGTACATTAAGGACATTTAAGAGGCTAATGGATGAAAGAGATATGGAGGGCTGTGTGGGAGGGAAGGGGTAGATGGATCTTAGAGTAAGTTAAACATTTTCACAACTTCGTGGGCTGAAGGGTCGGTACTGTTCTACATACTAAGTAAAAATCTAGGAGTTGCTTTTGACATTTGTAACACTTTGTTCTGCTACATTCATAGATGTGACTAACTGATTTTCTCTCCTTTTACAGCTATTTTCCTGCAACAGTGTCATTTCTTGCGACAGACCGGCCATTCGGAAAAAGCCATTGCCCTTTTCCAGGCCCTCATTGACTTCACCTTCTTCAAACCCGACAGCGTTGCTGGGCTGACAACCAAGGCACAGGTAAAGCTGGCTTTTCTTCATCGCGTTAATGAATTCACCAGAGGTTCCATGTATTACACAGTAAGTGGCATCCGATTACTCAGTTGTCTGGTGCCCTTTGCACGGATTTTGTGCTCTCTTGGTGCTTATCTCAGCAGAGATGTTTTGATGATTTGTTATCAACCTAAAGAAAACAGAATCGATGATGGTAAGCAAATCAAACACTGAAGACTCATTCATGATGGTAACGTTACAAGTGAATGGACAAGACATTGAACAGGTGTGAAAGTTTGATTATCTTGGCAGTTGTCTGACAGATGACGGGAGATGTGAAGCTGAAATCAGACGGCGAATAGGTATGGCTAAGACCCAGTGCATGAAGCTAAAAGATCTACTATGCAATCGGAAGATAGACATCCAAGGTAGAATCCATTTCCCCAAGTGTTTCGTATGGTCAGTACTGAGGTATGGATCAGAAACATTGACCCTGAAGAAGGATGATATGAAACGAATGAATGCTTTTGAAATGTGGTGCTATCGACGAAGGTTGAAGATCAGCTGGGTAGAGAAAGTTTCAAATGAGAGGGTTTTGTCCGAAGTTGATAGACCACGGATACTGCTGGAGAAGATTATGAAGTTAAAAGTTGCTAATTGTGGACACGTTACATGGAGAGATAACATCTTGTTGGACTTGCTATATGGAAAGGTGGAGGGAAAGAAAGGAAAGGAAGGCAAAGAACAACGTGGCTGGATAATGTCAAGGATTGGACCAAGCTGGACAAGACTAGGGATGTTGTGAACAAGTGTCGGGACAGAGCGGTGTGGAGGGAAATCATCCGCCAACTGGAAATTCTAGATGTGACCTAACGACGATGACAATATCACTATCCCTGGACTAAGAAGGGAGATAATACAACCCAAAATCTCATTACTGGTTGCTGTCCTGTGGCTTAAGATGTATCAATCTCTCCCCGGATCTCTGTTTTGCAACTTCAAGCATCTTGTCCTTTGCTAGCTCTCCCTCGAGGTAAGGCTAGTGTCTTCGGAAAGCAAAAAGATAAGATCAATATCTCAGATTCAGATTCAGATTTATTTATCACACGCACATTGAAGCAACCAACACACCTAGGATGTGCTGGGAACAGCCCACAAACATCACGACACGTTCCAGTGCCAATATAGCATGCACAAAACGCCCAGCAGAACAACATAGAACACAAAAAACTCAACACAACAAGCAGCAAAACAACAATAGCAAAACAAGTCCTGTTACATATATACACAGAGACACACAGATAGACAGACAGGCGCCCCTCTAACTCCAGAACAAGTCTCCACTCTCTAGGCTTTGGCCTTTGAGCTTCGATTTCCAGACTTCGGGCTTCGATCTTTGGTATTGACTCCCAGACTGGCTGATATCACCTCGAACTCCAGGACTGCTGACTGACTGATCCTTGTGCTTCCTCAGTCCGATCATGGGATCCACCAACCTGGGCCAGCTCGGCATCCACGGATGTCCTTTTTCATCCGTCCACGTCGCTGGACTCTGAGCATGGAGCGGAGGCATAGACTACAGATGCTCTTCACCTACCCACATCGCTGGCCTTTGAACGCAGAGCTGACCTCTAACACCTCAACATTCCTGTCCCTATACCCTAATCTAACCGTTAACCCCCCCCCACACACACATCACTATCCCTAAAACCTTCATTATATTGCTGAAAGCATATACTTAATGCAAGTACCATTAATTTGGTCAAGGCAATTCTTTAGATTGAAACAGAACTGTAGTTAAAAACGAAACCACAAGGAGCTTTTCATTGTTGATTATGCATGTTGCATGCCCTTTATATTGAGGCAGAATTTATCACCAGCCTGGCCTTTGTGTGCTTGGATTTGCTCTGTAAATGCCACAGTTAGTGTAACTGCTAAAGTTCACGGGCAGCTGTAAAGCTGTGTTTATTACTTCTGACATGAATACCTGGCAAAGGAGCTATAAGAGCCATTTGCAAAGGTTAGCCGTTTTATAATTGTCCAATGTAGTCTGACTCAGTCCTGTGAAAGGCCCTGAGACCTTTTGGTGGCATTAAAGGTGTTGTTTGAGTGGAGCAACAGTTAATTGTTAAATATTTGGCACATAGGCTTCTGGATCTTTGACAACCCTTGATTGTTCCCGCTTCTTCAGTTTGGATGGACTTAGCCCGGCCCTCCCCACCCCAACCCCTGCAAGGAGCAATATATCCTCATCTTCAGTGAGGTAGGGTTGACGGAGTGCTCAGGATCACTAAGAAGCTGAAGCTGCTTGGTAGTGTTCTTTATTGAACCAAGTCGACCCACCACGTGATCCTGGCTGTTACAAATTATAAAACCTGTAAACCGTATGCAGTGTGTGCTCTTGGCTTTGGTTACAGTGAGAGGCTGGGTCGGCTGGATCTTTTATTCCTGGAGAGTCAGAGGCTGACGGGCGACCTTTAGAAAGGTTTTGAAAAGCACAAATCAGAATCAGGTTTATTATCACTGACGTACAAAATGTTGTGAAATTCATTGCTTTGGAGCGGCTGTACAGCACAAGGTAGCTGTACAGTTGTGGAGATAATGAAGCTTTGGCTGTTTATTCCTCTCCATAGATGCTGTGTGATGCTTTGGATCTGCAGAATGAGGGTCTTCCCCTTCCTCCACCGTCAACGCTTTCCTCAACCGCACCTCTTCCATTTTGTGCACTTCTGCCCTCACCCCATCCTCCCGCCACCCTCTTGTCCTCATCTACCGCCCCACCAGCCTCCACATCCACCACATAATTCTCCGTAACTTCTGCCGGGAGATCCCACTATCATGCACGTCTTTCCCCTGCTACACCTGTCCCTACACCTCCTCCCTCAATACCATTCAGGGTCCCAAACAGTCCTCCCAGGTGAGGCAACACTTCACCTGTGAGTCATATACTGTATCCAGTGCGTCAGTGAGATCTGGTGTGATTGGGAGACCGCCTTGCCAAGCACCTACACCCTGTCCACCAGAAAAAGTGGGATCTTTCCAGTGGCCACCCATTTTAATTCCACTTCCCTTTCCCATTCTGACATTTCAGTCCATGGCCTCCTCTACTGTCACAATGAGGCCACACTCAGGTTGGAGGAGCAACACCTCATATTCCATCTGGGTAGCCTCCAACCTGATGACACGAACATCTATTTCTCAAACTTCCGGTAATGGCACCCCCCTTCACAATTCTCCATTCCCGTTTCCCTCTCTCATTTTGCCTGCCCATTGCCTTCCCCTGGTGCCCCTCCCCCTTTCCTTTCTTCCAGGGCCTTCTGTCCTCTCCTGTCAGATTCTCCCTTCTCCAGCCCTGTATCCCTTTCACCAATCATCTTCTCAGCTCTTTACTTCACCTCTCTCCCCCCTGCCTTCCCGGTTTGACCTATCGCCTTGTGTTTCTTCCTCCCCTCCCCCCACCTTTTCTGACTCCTCATCTGATTGTCTCCAGTCCTGATGAAGGGTCTCAGCCCGAAAAGTCAACTGTACTCTTTTATTATAGATGTTGCCTGCCTTACTGACTCCAGCATTTTGTGTGTGATGCTTGAATCAGCAGACTGTCCTGTGTTTGGACTGATACAGTAAGGTGTGTAGTCACAGTGTTTTTTCTCTCAGGGTAGGGGAGTCTAAACCAGAGGACATAGGTTTAACATCTCTGCTTGGGACATCTGCAGTTTATTTCCCTGTATCAGTGCTGCCTGACTTACTGAGTTCCTCAAGATTTCATGCATGTGCAGAATCTTTAATGTTTTTGACATGGGTTTAAGGTGTGAGGGGAAAGACTTAAAGAAGAACCTGAGTGGAAACTTTTCATACAGAGAGTGGTGAGTATATGGGACGAGCTATCAGAGGAAGCCGTAGAGGTGGGTACAATTACAACACGTAGGAGACATTTTGACAGTTACACCAATAGAAAAGCTTTAGAGGGATATGAGCCAAATTCCAGAAAATGGGACTAGTTTGATAAACATCTTGGTCTGAATGCATGGGTTGGACTAAATGGCCTGTTTCCGTGCTGTGTAACTCAAAAATGTGAAAGCATTAAAATATGAACATATCAGCAACATAACGGCATAGTAGCTCCATATTAATCCAAAAAGAATTTGCCTATCTACAGTAATTTTAACATGGAACATAGAGCGATACAGCTCAGGAACAGGCCATTTGGCCCACACTATTTTGTCAAGCCAGCTAAAAAGCAAACGCTAATCCCTCCTACCTCCACCATGTCCATATCCCTCCATCTTCCTTACATCCTTACATCCATGTGCCTGTCCAAACATCTCTTAAAAGCCTCCAATGTGTTTGCCTCTAACACCATACCAGGCAGCGCACTCCAGCGCACTTTACACTAATAATGTCAAACTTTGGCACTAATTTCATGACTATTCCAAGATCAAGCATTTGCAGCATAGTTCTCACAGTTAATGGCCCCAAAACAGCAAACTGTTTAGGTAAACGCAAGAGATTCTGCAGATGTTGGAAATCCAGAGCAACACACATAAAATGCTCGAGGAACTCAACAGGTCAGGCAGCGTCTGTGGAGAGGAATAAACAGTCAGTGTTTCGGGCCAAGACCCTTCATCAAACTGTTGAGGTGGTTTTCACTGAGGGATAAAAATAAAGCAGGATACACTGGAGAAATTCTGTAGAAGTGGATCACTCACTTCTGTCTGAGGAAATGGGGTTCCTGATAAAATTCTCCAACCTGTCTCCCATAAACTGCACCTCCTATCTCCCTTCATCGAACATGAAACATTACAGCACAGTATAGGCACTTCGGCCTACAATGTGGTGCTGACCTTTTAGAACATAGAACATTACAGCACAGTACTGGTCCTAAGACTCACGTTATTATGCCAACCCTTTAACTTGCTCCACCATCAATCTAGCCCTTCCCTTCCCCATAGCCCTCCATTTTTTTCCATAAATGAGTCTCTTAAATGTCTCTAATGTGTCTACCTCTACCGCCATCCCAGGCAGAGTTTTCCATGTACACACCGCTCTGTGTAAAAACAAAAACTTCTGACATTTCTCCCTTGTACTTTCCTCCAGTCACCTTAAAATTATGCCCCCTTGTATAAGCCATTTCTGCTTTGGAAAGTCTGGTTTTCTACTTAGTTGATGCCTCTTATCATCTTGTACATCTCTATCAAGTCACCTCTCATCCTCCTTCACTCCAAAGAGAAAAGACCTGGCTCACTTAACCTACCTTCATAAGACATGTTCAGGCAGCTTCCTAGTAAATCTCTTTTTAGTCAGTGGACTGGACTGTGTTCAGAGAGTCATCTTCGAGCCTGGATGAATTGCCACTGACTTCATTAAAACAGTGTGGATGAGTGTGTGCCTACGAGAACCTGCTGTACATTCCCAAACCAAAAGCTGTGGATGAACCAGGAGGTTTGTAGTCTGCTGTAGGCTAGATCTGTGGCATTTAAATCTGGCGATCCAGGTCTGTATGAGAAAGCCAGGTATGACTTGTGGAGGACTATTTCAAAAGCCAAGAAACAATTCAGGGAGAGGTTGGAGGCGACATCGGATGCAAGTCAATTCTGGCAGGGTTTGCAAGCCATTACTTACTGCAAAGCAAAACCCAACATGAATGGCAGTGATGCTTTACTACCAGACATGCCCAACACCTTTTTCTGCTCACTTTGAAAAGGAGAATAAAACCACAGCTATGAAGATCCTTGGATCACCCGATCTCTTGTCTTGGAGGCCGATGTCAGGCTGTCTTTCAAGAGGGTGAACCCTTGCAAAGCAGTAGGGCCCGATGGAGTACCTGGTAAAGCTCTGAAAACCTGTGCCAACCAACTGGTGGAAGTATTCAAAGACAATTTAAATCTCTCACTGCTACAGTTGGAAGTTCCCACCTGCTTCAAAAGAGCAACCATTGTAGCAGTGCCCAAGAAGAGCAGTGTGAGCTGCCTCAATGACTACCATCTAGTAGCACTCACATCTACAGTGCCGAAATCCTTTGAGAGGTTGGCCATGGCAAGAATCAACAACTGTCTCAGCAAGGACCTCGACCCACTGCAATAATATATCTATAGCACATGTGATTTCAATGGCTTTCCACGCAGCCTTGGATCACCTGCACAGTGCAAATACTTATGTCAGGGTGCTGTTTGTTGGCTGCAGCTCAGCATTTAATACCATCATTCCTACAGTCATGCTCAAAAGGCTACAGAACCTGGGCCTCTGTACCTCCCTCTGCAAATGGATCCTCGACTTCCTAACCAGAAGACCACAATCTATGCAGGTTGGAAATAACATCTCCACCTCGCTGACAGTTAACACCTGTGCACCACAGGGATGTGTGCTTAGCCCACTGCTCTACTCCCTCTGTACCTGTGACTTTGTGGCTAGACATAGCTCAAGCAGCATCTATAAATTTGCTGATGATACAACCAATGTTGCAGAATTTCAGATGGTGACAAAGGGACATACAGGAGCAAAATATACCAGCTGATTGAGGGATGTCACAGCAACAATCTTGCACTCAGTGTCAGTAATATGAAAGAGCTGATTGTGGTCTTCAGAGAGGGTAAGACAAGGAAACACAAGCCAATCCTCATAGAGGGATCAGAAGCAGAGAGAGTGAGCAATTTCAAATTCCTGGATGTCAATATCTCTGAGGATCTAACCTGGACAGAACATATTGATGCAGCTATAAAGAAGGTGAGACAGTGGCTATATTTCATTAGGAATTTGAGGAAATTTGGTTTGTCAACTAAAACACTTGAGAACTTCTACAAATGTACCGTGGAGCACATTCTGACTGCCGCATCACTAAATGGTATGGGAAGGTGGGGAGAACTATAGCAGAAGGTCGAACCAAGTTGCAGAAACTTGTAAAAATTAGTCAGCTCCATCTTGGTGTCTAGCTTCTGTAGTATCTAAGACATGTTCAAGAAATGGTGCCTTAGGAAGGTGGCTTTCGTCATTAAAGATCCCCACCACCCAGGACTTGCCCTGTTCACACTGTTATCTTCGGGAAGGAGGTGCAGGAGCCAGAAGGCACACACTCAGCGATTCAGGAACAGCTTCTTCCCCTTTGCCATCTGATTTCTAAATGGACAGTGAACCCATGAACACTACCTCACTACTTTTAAAATTTCTGTTATTTTGCTCTATTTATTTTAACTTAATTATTTAATAGACATATGTATATTTAATGTAACTTTTTTCTCTATTTATTTATCCTGTATTTCATTGTACTGCTGTCATAAAGTTAACAAATTTCATGACATATGCAGGTGATACTAAATTTGATTCTGATTCCTCTGCACTCTCTCTAAAGCTTCCACATCCTTCCTCAAATAAGGTGACCAGAATAGATAATAGGCATCCGTTAGTCTCGTGAGACCATGGATTTGCGCCTTGGAAGGTTTCCAGGGTGCAGGCCTAGGCAAGGTTGTATGGAAGACCGGCAGTTGCCCATGCTGCAAGTCTCCCCTCTCCACACCACCGATGTTGTCCAAGGGAAGGACACTAGGGCCGATACAGCTTGACACTGGTGTCATCGCAGAGCAATGTGTGGTTAAGTGCCTTGCTCAAGGACACAACACGCTGCCTCAGTTGAGGCTCGAACTAGCGACCTTCAGATCACTAGACCGACCCCTTAACCACTTGGCCATGCGATAACACAATATTCCGTGTGCTAAACCTACTCCAAGATCAATCTAATCTTTCCCTCCCATGCTAACTCCAAACTTGCTTTGTCCTTGAGAGACATATTCTGATCATTTGAATTTGATATTCCACTAAACTGCTGAGAATACAGCTTCTTGTCTTACCCTAAGCACTGGCTGATACAGTTATTCCTTTTCTCACTGGGCACTTTTCTCCTCTCTAGTCAATCACCTTCATTTCCAAACATGCCGCCAACTCTCTGACCCTTCGTGTTTCATCGCCAGCCTCCCAGTTCTCCAAGCCATGCCTTTTTTGTTTGAATGCTTCCAGTCTGTTTTCTCCTCCGTTACTTTACTGCAATGTCTCTAACCAGAGTCATTTGTGTTGTGCCGTGCCAATATAATTGATCTTTGTACCTTCTGACCTGTCTGTACCTTTTCAGACAAATGTCTGTACTTTATCTTCATTAAAAAGTGCCTGATGAGCACTTGCCTGTTTCTCTCCTTGCCTGGAAACCATGCAATAGATCAGAATCAAGTTTAATATCACCGGCATTTGTCATGAAATTTGTTGTTATGCAATACATAACAGGAAAAATTGTGAATTATAGTAAGTAATATATATGTTGGTGCCAGAAGTTGACACCCACTTTGAGGTTCTCTGGTTTTACGTCTCTCAATGTTGCTTTTGAGTCTCTTCTGCAGCGTTCAGCCCATGGATCATCGTGTTCCAGCTTCTTGTTCATCCTCCGGTTAGTTTCTGTTGCCAGCTATGTCCTTGGATGCCAAAAATCCGTGTACATGGATTCCCTTTCTATGCCATTCTTCTTTTCATGAATTAGACAAATTAATTGTATCAAAGGACTTATAAACCGTCTGAGAAAGAGACATTCGGACTAATCTCACTCTCAGCTCTTGTTGTGAAGCCTCTTTAAGAAGCCCCTTAATAGCTTTTGGTACCTCATTACATCATGTGTAATTTTTGTGAAGTGACTTAGGATCTTTTCATTGCATTCATCAGAATCAGGATTAATATCACCGGCATATGTTGTGAAATTTGTTAACTTAGTGGCAGCGGTACGATGCTATACATGATAATATAGAGAGAAATAAAATAAGTAAATCAATTGCAGCAAGTATATACAGTGTATGTATATTAAATAGTTAAATTAAGAATAGTGCAAAAACAGAAATAATATAAAAACAAAAAAAAAACAAGGTGGTGTTGATGGGTTCAATGTCCATTTAGGAATCGGATGGCAGAGGGGAAGAAGCTGTTCCTGAATCACTGAGTGTGTGCCTTCAGGCTTCTGTACCTCCTACCAGATGGTAACAGTGAGAAGAGGGCATGTCCTGGGTGATGGGGTCCTTAATAATGGACGCTGCCTTTCTGAGGCACCACTCCTTGAAGGTGTCTTGGATACTGCAGAGGTTAGTACCCACCATGGAGCTGACTAATTGTACAACTTACTGTAGCTTCTTTCGGTCCTGTGCCCCCCCTCCCCCAATACCAGACAGTGACGCAGTCTGTCAGAAAGCTCTCCATGGTACGTCTGCAGATGTTTTCAAGTATTTTAGGTGACAATCCAAATCTGCTCAAATTCCTAATGAAATATAGCCACTGTCTTGTCTTCTATTTAGCTGCATTGATATGTTAGATCCTCAGAGATTTTGACACCCAGGAACTTGAAATCGCTCACTCTTTCCACTTCTGATCCCTCTGTGAGAATTAGTATGTGTTCCTTCGCCTTGCCCTTCCTGAAGTTCACAATCAGCTCTTTGATCTTTCTGACACGGAGTGCCAGGTTGCTGCAACACCTCTTAATTAGCTGGTATATCTCGCTCCTGCGTGCCCTCTCGTCTCCATCTGAGAACAATACCAACAATGGTTGTATCATCAGGGAATTTATAGATGGCATTTGAGCTATATCTAGCCACACAGTTATGGGTCTAGAGAGAGCAGAGGTGTGCCAGTGTTGATTGCCAGCAAGGAGGAGATATTATTTCCAATCTGCACAGATTGTCGTCTCCTGGTTAGGAAGTCGAGGATCCAGTTGCAGAGGGAGGTACAGAGGCCTAGTTTCTGTAGCTTATTGATCAGGACTGTGGGAATGATGGTGTTAAGTGCTGATCTATAGTCAATGAACAACATCCTGACATGGTGTTTGTATTGTCCAGGTGATCGAAGGCTGCATAAAGAGCCACTGAGATTGCGTCTGCCGTTGACCTATTGTGGCGATAGGCAAATTGCAGTGGATCCAGGTCTTTGCTGAGGCAGGAATTGATCCTAGCCATGACCAACCTCTCAAAGCATTTCTTCACGGAAGATGTGAGTGCTACTGGGTCATTAAGGCAGCTCACACTACTCTTCATGGGCACTGGTATAATTGTTGTCTTTTTGAAGCAGGTAGGAACTTCCGACCATAGCAGTGTGAGTTGGTTGCTACAAGTTTTCAGAGCCTGACCAGTTATTCCATCGGGGTCTGCAGCCTTGTGAGGGTTCACACTTCAGAAAGACAGCCTAACATCAGCCTCTGAGACAGAGATGACAGGGTGGCTGGGTGCAGCAAGGATCTTCACAGCTGTAGTCATATTCTCCCTTTCAAAGTGGGCATGGAAGGCGTTGAGCTTGTCTGGTAGTGAAGCATCACTGCCATTCATGCTATTGGGTTTCACTTATAGGAAGTAACTTCCTGCGAACCATACCAGAGTTGATATGCATCCGATATCGCCTCCAACCTCGCTTGTAATTGTTTCTTTGCTCTTGAAATAGCCCTCTGCAAGTCATATCTGGTTTTCTTGTACAGACCTAGGTCACTAGACGATGCCACAGAGCTAGCCCTCAGCAGATGGTGAACCTCCATTAAATGGGTGATGTAAAGATATTTTTTTGATGTGCTCCCCACAGGTCCAAAAGTGTTGAGGCTAGTGGTTGACTACTGTGGTTGAGATGTGCTACATTACTCACAGGCGTATTTTTAAATGCCCTAGATAACCGTATGAAATTGAGAGATGACAGCAATCCTCCCAGATATCTGCAGTGCAGTAGCAGCTGTCTATTAGAACATGACGCGCCTGAATCAAAAGGAGTGTATCCACCAATATTCTGCAGATACTTTTAAAGCTTAAAGGAACAATTAAAACCGTTGTTTTTAAAACACAAGTTTTAACAAAAAATGCATGTATTGGAAAAGGTCAGTTGGTTAAGAAATGGACTTGGAGTGCCCCCAAGTGGTGGAATAGTTTTACAAGAGAGTTTTACAATTCTTTGCAGAATTTAAAGCAGTTAAGGTCCTTTAATGATGAATGGAGCTTGAAGCAGTGGATATTTTTCAACCTATGTCTACACCATGGTTGGTGGATTACCCTATGTAACACTCGATTCGCCTAGTGGCTTAATATGGGGGTTGATAACCCCCTGCCCGGCCAAACTTCTCGTTTGGGTGGATGCTGCGCGATGTGTCCCCTGTTACAAATCAGTACCCCGAAATAACAAACAGTACACAATATGTGATTAAACAATTGAGTTTTATAACTCTGACTATATGGTTAGTAGAGAAACAAAATATAAAAACAAAAGGACCCAAATCTGTGCACACAAAGTTGGAGCTCACGGTTTCCCCTTCGCCGATCCTCCTTCGACTGTCACTGTCCGTCTCTCCCTTGCTCCGAGTCCACCCCATCCAGCGGACTACCAAATCGCTCCATTCGCGTCTTCTCTCTTCATCTCCCTCTCTCACTCTGGCAAAAGCCTGCGAAAGCAACTGCTTCCAGAATCACAAGACAGAGCCACAAATCTTGTATTGGCTACATGCATCCCGTTATCTCCAGCAATAACCCAAACATTGCTGCTACAGAGAAACCATTACCTCAGCAGTGAACATTACAAAGAAGCCATTACATTAGCAGTGAAACCTTACAGCATGCTACACCTATATGAAAGAAATCTACTTCAGTAAAGTAGATTCTGCTGGGAGACCATGTGACTTAAGAGCAGAATTAGGCTATTTGGCCCATCGAGTCTGCTCTGCCATTCGATCATGGCTGATTTACTTTCCCTCTCAACTCCATTCTGCTGCCTTCGCCCGTAACTTTGATGCCCTTACTAATCAAGAACCTGTCAATCTTCATTTTAAAAATACCCAATGACTTGGCCTCCACAGCTGTCTGTGGCAATGAATTCCACAGATTCACAACCCTCTGGCTAAAGAAATGTTTCCTCATATCTGTTCTAAAGGGACATCCTTCTATTCTGAAGCTACTGTGCTGCCACAGGGTAAGAGATTGAGGGGTAATTGTGTAAAGATTTATAAAATCCTAAGGTGCATAGATAAGGTGAATGGTCACGGTCTTTTTTTTCAGGATAGGAGAGTCTAAAACTGAAGGGTATAGTTTTAGGGTGGGTGAAGAACGGTTTAATAGGAACAGGTTTTCTACAAAGAGGGTGATAGGGACGTAGAATAAGCTGTCAGAGGGAGGGGTGGAGATAGGTACAATTACAGTGTTTAACAACATTTAAACAGGTACGTGCATAGGGAAGATCTGGAGAGGTATGGGCCAAATGCAGACAAATTAGAGTAACTGCGATTAGCACAGAGAATTTGGGCCAAAGGGCCTTTTCCTGTACCATAGAATACACTGATTGAGTTTTTGAAGTGGAACTTGAAACCAAGGCTTTCTGACAGAAGTCAGCTCACCACCGCTGAGCGGAAATATCCAGCCATTGATCTGTTTGCACTTCTATGAGCGTATTTAATTTGAAAAGGCATACCGATTAAATAATTTATTTAAAATAGAAGCCCTCTGTGAAGTACAGCTTCACTGAAGGACATAAAAGATAACTTGAACAGATGCCTTTCTTCCTTCCACCCAAGGCTATTCCACAGTCTCCTGGCCAAGCTTCCATCATCCTTTAACTGCAGCTTAACCAAAGCAAACACAAACAACTTGCAGGGAAGGATGTATATGATGGGGTGAAGCACATAGAACATAATTTATCCAAAACTCTCCTACCAATCTCACCCAACATCTGATAGAGATCTATAAGATTATCTGAGGCATGGATAGAGTAGGAGGACTGTATCTTTTTCCCAGTGTTGAAAAGTTAATAGCAGAGGGCATGCATTTAAGGTGAAAGGGGCTAATTCAAAGGTATTGTGAGGGGAAGGTTTGTTTACACATAGAGTGGTGGGTGCCTGGAATGTACTGCCCGGGGTGATGGTAGAGGCAGGTACATTAGAGGGCTTTAAGAGATGTTTAGATAGGCACATGGATGTAAGGAAAATGGAAGGGTATGGACATTGTGTAGGCAGAATGGATTAGTTTAGTTAGCCATGTGATTCGTTTTTTAATTGGTTTGGTACAACACTGTGGGCTGAAGGACCTGTCCGTGTGCTGTACTGGTCTCTGTTCTGTGTTCTAACATGTGTTCTTTGGTTCTTTCAAGTTTAAAATTCTCTGCCTCATTCTGTTGCTCTGCTGTTAACCCCCTGAATTTCTGCAACCTCAGTCAACCCTCCAAACTGCAGATGTTGGGTATTTAAAATAAAGCAGAAATGCTGCAAGTAGTCTAGGCCAGGCTGCATCAGTGGAAAGAGAAACAGAGCAAGCGTTTCAGGTTGAAAACCCTTCGCCACAACTGGGACGGAGACAGAAGCAGCTTGTTGAACTGCAGGAAAGGTAGGATGTATCTGATGGGATAAAGAATATAGAACTCTACCGCACAGTACAGCCCACTGTGTTGTGTTGATCTTCTAACCTACTCTAAAATCAAACACTTCCCTCCCACATTGTCTCCTTTTTTCATTCATCCATGTGCCTAAGAGTCTCTTAAATGTCCCTAACGTATCCAACTCCACCACCAAACCCACCACTCAGCCCTTTGTCATCTCCACCCATCGCCTGCCAGCTTTGATCACTCTCCCCTTTCCCATCTGCCTGTCACCCTTCCTCACCTGGATCCACCCATCGCCTGCCAGCTCTTGCTCCACCCCTTTCCTTTGCAAGGCCATAAGACACAGGAGCAGAATTAGGTTCTTCGGCCTATTGAATCTGCTTCGCCATTCCATCATCTGCTTCGCCATTATTGTTCTCAACCTCATTCCCTGCCTTCTCCCTGTACCCTTTGACCCCCTTTCTAATCAAGAAACTCCTCTTTAAATATACCCAATGATTGGCCTCCACAGCCATCTGTGACAATGCATTTCACAGAGTCATCACCCTCTGGTGAAAGAAATTTCTCCTCATCTCTGTTCTGAATGGATTTTCTTAATACTGAGGCTGTGCCCTCTGGTCCTAGACTCTCTCACTACTGGAAGCATCCTCTCCTTCTTTCAATATTAAGCAGATTTCAATGAGATCCCCCACGTTCACCACATCAATTTCTTCACTTTTTCTACTCTGCTGACTATAGTCTCTAAAAGCTCATAACAGGTTTCCTTTTCATAATTCAATGTTGATTTTTCCAAACAGCCTCTCTATCCTTTCATCCTTTGACCTTCACGCCATGACCCCAGCTTTCATAGGTCAAATGCCCTATGCTATTTTATATCCAGTGACAACGCCACATCACCCCCCCCCCCCACTGCTGTGGCATGGGGAACAACTGGTAATTAGGTCATTATTGTCACACTTACTGAGATGCAGCAGAAAGCGTTTGTTTATATTAACCCAGGCACAATTCCAGACACAAGGATATCAAGGCATTACAAAGAAAATAAACAGCAGCATATTGCAGCATAGTTACAGTACTGTACAGTTACGGAGATAGTACAGTGGAGGTTGACAAATAAGGTACAAGGGCTTCCTTGAGAAAGATTGGGAGATCAAGAGTTCACCTTTATCAGACAAATTGTCCAATCAAGAGTCTATCACAGTGAGGTAGAACATGTCCTTGAGTCTGGTGGCGTGTGTTTTCAAGCTTCTCATCTTCTGCCCAATGGAAGTGGGGAGAAGATTGAATGACCAGGGTGACAGGGATCTTCGATTATGCTGGCTGCTCTACTGAGGCAGTGAGGGGTCTGTTCGTATCAATGGAGGGGAGACTGGCTTTCGTGATGGATTGAGCTGTGTCTGCACTGTTCTGTAATTTTAGTCCGAGCCGTTGGTAGCATGGCGGTTAGCACAGCACCTTACAGGTTTCAATTCCCGCCACTGTCAGGAGTTTGAATGTTCCCCCTGCGATCGTGTGGGTTTCCTCCGCGTGCTCGGTTGGGGTTACTAAGCTCTGGGCACGCCATGTTGGCGCCAAAAGCATGGTGACAGTTCAAAGTTGAGAGTACATTTATTGTCAAAGTACCCTTACAGAATTACAGCTCTGAGGTCCGTCCTCCCACAGGCAGCCACGGAACAAAGAAACAGCATGGAACTCGTTCCAGGGAAAACATCAGACATCCCACATGCTAAAAAAAACCGCGCAAATGACAAGAAGCGAGTGAACAACGCATAGAATATCAACATCGATCCTAAGAGTCCAGGAGTTTTCAGTTCAGTTCAGTTCAATGCTGCTAGCGGACTGCAGGCCCTAGAGCCAGGCTCACCGGAGTGCCCCTGGCCTCACCAATCATCCCAAACCAACCACTCTAAAACAGGAATAAAAAGAGTAACTAGAATCCAGTAGTACATGCAACATGAATCTCAAAGACTCTCAAAATGAGTCCACAGCCTCGAGCCTCGCCATCAGTCTTTACAACGTAGAGCACAAAACTGCACTTTTCCCCCAACAGCAGCTAGTGAGAGGGAGAGGAAGACTTGGTCAAACGCAGTCAGACAGCGGCGAGCAACCACCGTCCTCCACTTTCATCCTCACCGACTCCAGTCTTGCTCAACGTCACAACTGGAGAGGAGCACCAGAGTCAGTCATGGGCTCTAGGCCGCACACTCTGCTCCCTACCTCATCAAACTCCCACGGAGCCAGCAAAGTGCCGGATCGCTCAATCAGTCCAAAGACACACCATCAAAATGTGAATCACAGGTTCCAATCACGCGCAGCTCAGTAGTAGAATCATATTTGAAAGAAGCGGTAGTAAAAGAAACAGTTTTGTGACTGTCTGCAGGACGTTGCCATCGGTCGCAGACGCCTTCTTGAAACATTTGCACATATTCGGACTGTATTGGTCATTGATGCAAATGACACATTTCAATGTACATGTGACAAATAAAGCCAATCTAAAAATAATCTAATCTATTCCAAGCTGTGTTGCATCTTGATAGGATGCTCTCTGTAGTGCATCTATAAAAGTTAGTGAGGGTCATGCCAAAATTCCTTTGCCTTCTGAGACAGTAGAGGTGATGATGCCAAGTTCTGCCCAGCAACGTGATCATGCCTGGATAACCTGTCTGTTGAGGATTAAATGTCGGCCTTGGCTCCAGGGAGGACCTCTCCATTCATAGGACAGTGCCAAAAGATATTTTACCTCCGCCAGGGAGGGCAGACAGAGGAATCCTCACTTTCAGATGCTCCTCATATTCAGCAAAGTGTCTGAGAGGTCACTGTAATCCATTCTCCATGCTGGTAATTGAGACTTCCCTGTGGATTCACTGTTCTACCGCAGTATGACAGTGCAATACAAAAGTTTTAATTACTTATGGCTAAGCGTATGGATTTTCCATGGATTAAGGATGAGGCAGCAGTGCACATTCCCAGTGGATTTTCTTCCCTGCACTTGGTGACAGGGTACAAATTACAGAGGCTTCAGAAAATTTCAAGCGGATTAAATGCAAGCTTCCCCTGTCAGCAAGAGGTGACATATTACTCTTGCCTGTAAATAATACAATTTGCCATCTCCTTTTATGTAAGCTTCAAATTGAGGCAGCAGGAATCAAGGCAATTTTTATTCTCATTATTTTCACTTTGGATGGTTCATTTTGTAGAATTGCAAACATGTTCTTAATCTGATATAAATGAGTATCATTGTGATAACCAGACAAAATGGGCTGGTATCCACAATGCATCCGAAGACTTTCCTGTGGGCTTTAAGTCATTGAATTGGAAATGGTTTATTAATGTTGCATGTACCAAGAGACAGTCAAAAGCTTGTCTTGCATACTGTTCATATAGAACAGGTCATTACACAGTGCATTGAGGTAGAAGCAATAACAAAATGCATAATAAAGTGTAGAGAAAGTGCAGTGAGATGCAAAATCATAATGAGGTAGATGGTGAGGTCAAGACACCAACTCATTGTACAAGGGAACCATTTAATAGTCTTATAACTGCAGGGCAGAACCTGTACTTGTGCCTGGTGGTGCATACTTTCAAGCTTTTGTATCTTCTGCCTGATGGAAAGGGGTAAAAGAAAGAATGTTCTGGGTAGGGTGTGTATTTGATTATGCTGACCGCTTTACTGATGCAGTGAGAAATATAGAGAGAGTCCATCGAGGGGAAGCTGGGCTGTGCTGATGTTTCTTGCAGTCACATACAGAGTGGTTGTTAAGCCATTATGATCCGTTCTATGGTGCATTGATAAAATTGATTAAGATGATGGAGACATGCCAAATTTCTTTAACTTCCTGAGGGAGTAGAAGCATTGATAAGCTATCTTGGCCAGGACATGTATGTGATTGGACTAGGACAGTGTTCACTCCCAGAAATTTGAAGCGCTCACCCTTCTCAATCTCAACACTGTGCACCGTCCCCCTTCCTGAAATCAATGAGTACAACCCTCCAACATTACTATCAAAGTATGTATACCATATATAACCTTGAGATTTGTCTCCTTACAGGCAGTCACAAAACAAGGAAACCCAGTAGAATTCATTTTAAAAAAACTGTCAGGCACCCAATGTGCAGAAAAAAAAGCAAATCATGCTACCAACAAAAATATACAAATAACATTCAAAACTGTAGTTCACAAAAGTGAGTCAACAGCCACGAAGCCTGTCACAGCCGATCGAGGAGCCTGTTAGCTGCAGGCCGCAGTCTTAGCTCAGCACAGAGACAATAAACTTCACAGAGCAGCGAGTTGAAAATCAGCCCGCACTTCACCTCCGGTCCCAACACTCTGATCTTTTCAATCTGGCCTGGTACTTAAATCAGCCAAACAGTGCATTGTCCCTTGCACTTGGACTTGGGCCCTGACACTTCAATATGCTCTCGGGCCTGGGATCTGCCACCTTGATTCGGCCTGTACCCGACCTTTCCAATTTGGCCTGGGGCTTAAACCGGTCTAACCTCGGCTTGTTCCTTGCTCACAGGCCCCGGCTCTGCTGCTTCAACTCTGCCTCACCTTGGTTCTGTCGTTTCAGATTCCCTCCAAGTCTGCTCCGGGACACAAGCGCTGTCTTGTTCAGTTACTCAGTCAGGTGGTAGTGTCTGACACTGACCAGTATAGAGGAAAGCCCACTGAGCCCCATTCCATGTTTGGTCACGCCCTTCATAATGTGACGCATTTATTTATTTCCTGGTTGGCTGCAATGGCATGGTGATCTTAGTTCCCCATGTGCCAGGCCTTTAGTCAGGAGACTGTAGAGCAGTTGCTAATTTGCCTGGTTGCTTAATTTAAGAATTGAAATCAGATTTATTATCATTGATACTTGTTGTGAAATTTGTTGTTTTGAGGGAACAGGACTGTACAATACATTAAAAATACTATAAGTTACAATAAGAAATATATTAAAAAGTAGTGCAAAAAGAGAGCTAAGTAGTTTTCATGGGTTCACGGATCGTACAGAAATCTGTTGGCAGAGATAGGAAGAAGCTATTCCTGAAACATTGTACTTCCTCCCTGAAGGTAGTGATGAGAAGAGGTCATGTCCTGGATGCTGAAGGCCCTTTGTGATGGACACTACCTTCCTTTGAAGATGTCCTCGATGGCAGGGTGGCAGGTGCCCATGATGAGCTAGCTGTGTTTACAACCTCCTGATGCCGTGCTAGACAGTGATGCAACCAGTCAGAATGCTGTCCACAGCACATCTGTAGAAATTTGCTAGAGTCTTTGGTGACATACCATCTTGTGACTGCATCAACATGTTGGGCGCAGGATAGATCTTCAGAGATGTTGATACTCAGGAAGCTGAAGATACTCACCTTTTCCACTATAGACTCCTCGATGAAGACTGATGTGTATTCTCCCAACTTCCCCTTCCTGAAGTCCACATTCAATTGCTTGGTTTCACTGATGTTGAGTGCAAGCTTGTTGCTGCGATACTACTCTACCAGCCAGTCTATCTCATTCCAATACACCTCCTCATCACCACCTGTGATTTTGCTAACATTTGTCCCATCAAGTCTGATTGACTTTCCCTCTCAACTCAATTTTCTGCCTTAACTTTTGATCACCTTACTCATCAATAGCCTCTCAACCTCCATTGTAAATATACCCAATGACTTGGCCTCCACAGCCAACTGTGGCAGTGAATTGCAGATTCACCACCCTCTGGCTAAAGAAAATCCTCCTCATCTCTGTTCCCTGTTCTTTATGTCTGAGGCTATGCCCTCTGGTTCTATGCTGTCTCACTATTGGCAACATCCTCTGCACATTCACTCTATCTAGGCCTTTCAATATTTGGAAGATTTCACTGAGATCTCAAGGTCAAGAGGCCATCCCAGTTTAGTGAAAAGAAGCTTTGTAATTTAGTGCATGATTGTAATTCTCTCTGCTACAAGCTTTTGTCCAGCTGTGTTAAAGAGGATGTTAATGAGGCTGGCAGATGGTGGTCTGACAGAACTGGCGTATCTGCTGTCCGGTACGTTCACTGACATCCCTATTCTTGAGCCCTGCTCCCCTCCCTATGACTGGGCTGCACCCAGTGTTGATATAGACTGTCCAGGGAGCAGCATGGAGAACCTCATTCTGGTTTGGGGCTATGAAGGAAAATCCTGCTGGTTGTTGATCAAGGGCAGGATAAACTGCTTTCCTGATCCACATCTTTCTATGTGACCCTGATCTTTAAAACGTCATCCCTCAGCTTCTTTTGCTCAGAAATAAAAAGACCTTGTAGAGTTGTGTAAGTCATAAGGGATATATAGTGAGAGGCCACTTTGATAGGTACAGGACTGGAACCTGGTGTTGTCTCCTGCTGCTGTAGCCCATCCACTTCAAGGTTCGACATGTTGTGTGTTCAGAGATGCTCTTCTGCACACCACTGTTGTAAGGCATGGTTATTTGAGTTAATGTCACCTTTCTGTCAGTTTGGACCAGTCTGGCCAATCTCCTCTAACCTTTCTTGTTACCAAGGCCTTTTCACCCAAAGATCAGCTGCTCACTGAAAGTTTGCCATTCTTTATAAACTCTAGAGACTGTTGTGACTGAAGGTCTCAGACCAGCAGTTTCTGAGATACTCAAATCACCCCATCTGGCACCAACAATCATTCCATGGTCGAAGTCACTTAAATCATATTTCTTTCCCATTTCTGATGCTTGGTTTGAACAACAGCTGAACCACTTGACCATTTCTGTATGCTTTTATGTATTGAGTCTCTGCCACATGACTGGCTGTTTAGATATTTGCATTACAAGCAGGTGTACCTAACACTGAGTGTATAAAGTCAAGAGGGGCAATAATTGAGTGAATGTACACAATCTTTTCCAGGGAACGGGAGTCAAAAAAGAGAGGGCACAGGTTTAAGGTGAGAAGAGAACTATTATACTAAACTTCGATGACAAACACCAAGCTATGAACTGTAGCCAGCATTGTAACCAGAGATGAGTACGAGCTGCTGAACTGGCTGACGTCAGCAAATAACACTAGGCCCTGCACATGGCCATCCCAGGTAGTTCTGACTCTTATTAATGCTAAACATGTTGCATCTGTTTTCCCAAACAGGTGGAATTCTTTGAGCCGTTCTGGGATAGTGGTGAACCCCGATTCGGAGAAGTAGGAGGGAGAGGCTGGAGAGCGTGGATGCGGCAGCAGGAGAAGGGTGGATGGGTAATTGTCAACGAGGAAGGTGGGTCACTTTCTGCTTAAAGAAGCTTTACTTGTCACATGTACATCGAAGCCGACAGTGAAATGCATCAAATCAAATCAGTGAGGATTTTGCTGGGGGGCAGCCGGCAAGTACCACTTAGCTTCCTGTGCTAACGTAGCATGCCTTCGACTTTAACCGGTACATCTTTGGAATGTGTGAGGAAACTGGAGCACCCGGAGGAAACTCGCTTGGCCGTGGGGTAGAACATACAGAATTGAACCCGATTGGTGATGGCTGCCGCTGTAAAGCGACTGAGCTGAACCGCCATGCTACCATGCTATCCAGATACGTTTCGGTGACTGTCCAAGGATATTGTCCTGCTGGGCTTTGCTGTCCTAGGTCTGTGGCATTGAGCCCCTCCTCTGAGGCAGACCTTCCCTCTTCGTGTCTGATTTTGTAGCAGTGACTGCACAATATATACAAAGACAGACAAACAACCAATGTGCAAAAGAAGACAAACTGTGCAAATTTAAACAAAAATAAATAAATAATACTGAAAACATGAGTCGTAACGTCCTTGTAAGTGAATCCGTAGGTTATGTAATCAGTTCAGAGTTCAGGTGAGTGAAGCTACCCACAATGGTCAAGGAGCCTGATGGTTGAAGGGTTATAACTGTTCCTGAACCTGACGGCATGGGATCTAAGGCTCCTGTACCTACTTCCCAGAGGCAGCATGTCCTAGGTGATCCACCACCTCTCTCCTTTCCTGATGCCGCAGTTCAGTCCATCTGGTAGATTAAGAACCCCTCAGGCTAGAGTGCCGTGTCTGGGGTGTTGATGGTGAGCCATGTGTTAGTGAAACAGAGAATGCAGCAATCATTCATTTCCCTCCAACACAGCAATTTTGCCCTTAGATCCTCTATCCTCCAGTGACTGTACATTTGCTAAGGGTATGCTAGGGAGAGCTAGTCCTATATGCTATTGCTTTGTGAAGATTTTGTAAGTTTAAGGCCGGATTGAAAATGTATTTTATTACTATACCCCTTGTTCTATTTGCTTCCTTCAACATCTTTGACCGGGTTTCCTAAATAGACATCAGTCATCCAAACCCCAATCCTAGTGATTCTGTCTAGCGTGGTTCCTGATGCTTCACCTTTTCTTAATTGCTGGAGGATGGTGATGCTGTAATGACACTGGCAGGGGTGCCAGAGGATTGGATGATGGCTAATGTTGTTCCATTGTTGGAGAAAGGCTCTAAAAATAAGCCAGGAAATTATAGGCAAGTGAGCCTGACATCAGTCGTGGATAATTTATTTGAAGGTATTTTCAGGGACAGGATACATAAGCATTTGTATTGAATTTATTGATGTTGGTTTACTATTGTCAAATGTACCAAGACACATCGAAAGGCTTGTTTTGCATACTGTCACACAGATCAAATCATTACATAGTGCATTGAGGTAGAACAAGGTAAAACAGTAAAATACAGAAGTAGTTGGATAGACAGGTCTTGATTTGGGATGGTCAACATGGCTTTGTGTATCGTAGGCTGTGTCTAGCCAATTTTGTATAGAGTTTTTCAAGGAGGTTACCAAGAAGGTTGATGAAGGAAAGGTGGTGGACGTTAGCAAAAATAATAATAGGTGGTCTTCTCTCTTGACTGGAGAACTATGACTAATGGTGTGCGCAAGGGTCACTGCTGGGTCCATTGTTTATTAACTATATTGATGATGTAGATGATAATGTGGTAAACTGGATCAGCAAATTTGCAGATGAGAGCCAAAATGGGGCTGTAGTAGGAGGTATCAAAGCCTGCAGCGTGATCTAGACTACCTGGTAAAATGGAGTGAAAAATGTCAGAGGAATTTAATGTAGAAAAGTGTGAGGTGTTGCATGTAGCAACTAGGTAAGACTTGCATAATGAATGGTAGGGCTCTGATGTGTGCCACAGAACAAAGGGACCTGTGAATGGAGATCCACAATGTTTTCATAGCAGCAGGATTGTAAAGAGAGATCTTAGAGATGTACAAAACTATGAGGGGTATAGATAGGAAGAGTGCGTGCAGGCTTTTCCCCTTCAGATTTGGTAAGACTAGAACCAGAGACCATAGCTTTAGGATGAAAGGTTTTGACAGCCATTCTAATCTGTGGTGCCACTACAAAAACTTGAGTACCCAGGCCCCGAGGTATACTGTTTCTTGTTCAAATCCTCTCCTTTTAACATGGCTAGGGGATGACGAAGAAGAGGATGAAGATGAAGAAGAAATCAAAGACAAGACCCTACCCAAGTGGCAGCTCTGGATGCAGGTAGAAAGTGCCCGGGATTCCAAGCACTGGTTGCCATGGCGAGCTAGTAAGGCAAAGGGTCAAACGGAGGATGACTGTGAGGACCCTGACAGACAGGTGAGTCAAACAGTTTGCATCCAGATCTCAATCAAAAACATTTAAAGGCAGTTTAAAAATAGGGTTAAAATTATTCCATTTACTTCAGATTTATTTATCATGTGCACATCGAAACATGCAGTGAAATGTGTCATTTTCCTTAACAACCACCACACCCAAGGATGTGGTAAACACAAGAGATTCTGCAGATACTATAAATCCGGACTAACACACACAAAATGCTGGAGGAACACAGCAGGTCAGGCAGCATCTGTGGAAAGGACTAAAGACTTCATTTTTCAGTCCTGATGAAGAGTCTTGGCCCAAAATGTCAACTCTTGATTCCACTCCATAGATGCTGCCTGAACTGCTGAGCTTCTCCATCATTTGGCTGGTGTCACACTGACAAATAGTCTGTGTTGGTTCAAACTTTGTTTTAAGCGGAGAGTATGTTTAAAATGTGTGAGCGTCATTCAAAATCAAGATCAGATTAATTATCACTAATGTATGTAGTGAAGTTTGTTGTTTTGTGGCAGCAGTACAGTGCAGGACATTAAAAAAATGACGTCACAATTTTAAAAAATCGGAATTGTTTTTAATATCACTGGCAAATGTCACGAAATTTGTTATTTTGCAACAGCGGTACATTACAATACATAGTTTTTAACTATAAATTACAATAAATATATACTTAAAGATTAAATTTAGTGCAAAAAGAGAGCAAAAAGATGAGGTAGTGTTCATGGGTTGATTGTTCATTCAGAAATCTGATAGGGGAGGGGAAGAGTCTGTTCCTGAAACATTGAGTCTGTGTCTTGAGGCTCCTGTGCCTCGTCCTTGATGCTAGTAATGAGAAGAAGGCATGTCCTGGGTGAAAGGGGTCCTTAATGATGGATGCCACCGCATTTTTAAGGTGTCCTCAATGATGGGGAGGCTAGTGCCCTTGATGGAGCTGGCTGAGTTTACAACTTACTGCCAATTTTTCCGATCCTGTGCAGTGTTCCCTCCGTACCAGGCAGTGATACAACCAGTTAGAATACTGTCTACCATGCAGCTGTAGAAATTTGCGAGTGTCTTTGGTGACATACCAAATCTCCTCAAACTCCTAATGAAATATAGCCACTGTCATGCTTTCTTTGTAACTGCATTAATATGTCAGACTCAGGATAGATCTTCAGAGATGTTGACACCCAGGAAATTGAAACTGCTGATCCCTCGTTGAGTGCAAAGTTGCTGTTGCGACACCACTCAACCAGCTGATCTATCTCGCCTCTGTATGCCTCCTTGTTCCTGTCTGAAATTCTCCCAACAGTTGTGTGTCGGCAAATTTATAGATGACGTTTGAGCTGTGCCTTGCTAGACAGTTGTGGGTGTAGAGAGTATAGAGCAGTGGGCTAAGCACACGTTCTTGACAGGACGGATTCCTGTCACAGTATATGGACAGGCCGACCAGGGGGAACGCCATACTAGATCTAGTACTAGGTAATGAACCGGGTCAGGTCACAGATCTCTCAGTGGGTGAGCATCTGGGGGATAGTGACCACTGCTCCCTGGCCTTTAGCATTATCATGGAAAAGGATAGAATCAGAGAGGACAGGAAAATTTTTAATTGGGGAAGGGCAAATTATGAGGCTACAAGGCTAGAACTTGTGCGTGTGAATTGGGATGATGTTTTTGCAGGGAAATGTACTATGGACATGTGGTCGATGTTTAGAGATCTCTTGCGGGATGTAAGGGATAAATTTGTCCCGGCGAGGAAGATAAAGAATGGTAGGGTGAAGGAACCATGGGTGACAAGTGAGGTGGAAAATCTAGTCAGGTGGAAGAAGGCAGCATACATGAGGTTTAGGAAGCAAGGATCAGATGGGTCTATTGAGGAATATAGGGAAGCAAGAAAGGAGCTTAAGAAGGGGCTGAGAAGAACAGGAAGGGGGCATGAGAAGGCCTTGGCGAGTAGGGTAAAGGAAAACCCCAAGGCATTCTTCAATTATGTGAAGGAAAAAAGGATGACAGGAGTGAAGGTAGGACCGATTAGAGATAAAGGTGGGAAGATGTGCCTGGAGGCTGTGGAAGTGAGCGAGGTCCTCAATGAATACTTCTCTTCGGTATTCACCAATGAGAGGGAACTTGATGATGTTGAGGACAATATGAGTGAGGTTGATGTTCTGGAGCATGTTGATATTAAGGGAGAGGAGGTGTTGGAGTTGTTAAAATACATCAGGACAAATAAGTCCCCGGGGCCTGACGGAATATTCCCCAGGCTGCTCCACGAGGCGAGGGAGGAGATTGCTGAGCCTCTGGTTAGGATCTTTATGTCCTCGTTGTCCACGGGAATGGTACCGGAGGATTGGAGGGAGGCAAATGTTGCCCCCTTGTGCAAAAAAGGTGGTAGGGATAATCCGGGTAATTATACACCAGTGAGTCTTACGCCTGTGGTGGGAAAGCTGTTGGAAAAGATTCTTAGGGATAGGATCTATAAGCATTTAGAGAATCATGGTCTGATCAGGGACAGTCAGCATGGCTTTGTGAAGGGCAGATCGTGTCTAACAAGCCTGATGGAGTTCTTTGAGGAGGTGACCAGGCATATAGATAAGGGTAGTGCAATGGATGTGATCTATATGGATTTTAGTAAGGTATTTGACAATGTTCCACATGGTAGGCTTATTCAGAAAGTCAGAAGGCATGGGATCCAGGGAAGTTTGGCCAGGTGGATTCAGAATTGGCTTGCCTGCAGAAGGCAGAGGGTGGTGGTGGAGGGAGTACATTCAGATTGGAGGATTGTGACTAGTGGTGTCCCACAAGGATCTGTTCTGGGACCTCTACTTTTTGTGATTTTTATAAACAACCTGGATGTGGGGGTAGAAGGCTGGGTTGGCAAGTTTGCAGACGACACAAAGCTTGGTGGTGTTGTAGGTAGTGTAGAGGATTGTCAAAGATTGCAGAGAGACGTTGATAGGATGCAGAAGTGGGCTGAGAAGTGGCAGATGGAGTTCAACCCGGAGAAGTGTGCGGTGGTACACTTTGAAAGGACAAACTCCAAGCAGAGTACAAAGTAAATGGCAGGATACTTGGTAGTGTGGAGGAGCAGAGGGATCTCAGGGTACATGTCCACAGATCCCTGAAAGTTGCCTCACAGGTGGATAGGGTAGTTAAGAAAGCTTATGGGGTGTTAGCTTTCATAAGTCGAGGGATAGAGCTTAAGAGTCGCGATGTAATGATGCAGCTCTATAAAACTCTGGTTAGGCCACACTTGGAGTACTGTGTCCAGTTCTGGTCGCCTCACTATAGGAAGGATGTGGAAGCATTGGAAAAGGTACAGAGGAGATTTACCAGGATGCTGCCTGGTTTAGAGAGTATGCATTATGATCAGAGATTAAGGGAGCTAGGGCTTTACTCTTTGGAGAGAAGGAGGATGAGAGGAGACATGATAGAGGTATACAAGATAATAAGAGGACTAGATAGAGTGGACAGCCAGTGCCTCTTCCCCAGGGCACCGCTGCTCAATACAAGAGGACATGGCTTTAAAGTAAGGGGTGGGAAGTTCAAGGGGGATATTAGAGGAAGGTTTTTTACTCAGAGAGTGGTTGGTGCGTGGAATGCACTACCTGAGTCAGTGGTGGAGGCAGATACACTAGTGAAGTTTAAGAGACTACTAGACAGGTATATGGAGGAATTTAAGGTGGGGGCTTATATGGGAGGCAGGGTTTGAGGGTTGGCACAACATTGTGGGCTGAAGGGCCTGTACTGTGCTGTACTACTCTATGTTCTATGTTCTTGAGGTGTGTCAGTGATTTTTTTAAAAAGTGCAAAAGAGGAATAGCGAGATAGTGTTCACGGACCATTCAGCTATCTGATAGTAGAGGGGAAAAGCTGTTCTCAAAACACTGAGTGCAGGTCTTCAGGCTCCAGTATAACCTTTGTGACAGCAGTGACGAGAGAAGGGCATATCCCCATGGTGAGGGTTTTTAATGATGGATGCTGGCTTCACATTTTGAATGGTGGGAAGGCTTGTGCCTGTGGTGGAGCTGGTTGAGTTTACAACTCTCTGCAGCCTCCTGCGATCCTGTGCACTGGTGCTTTCATACCAGGATCAAAGAGCATCTTTACTCGCCATATACATTGACACGTATTAGGAAATCACTTTGTTGTGTTGGTGTGACGTGGGACAAAAACGTCAACATTCAAAAATTATACCGTATAAGTAATTCTATAAAAATACAGTTGGGAGCACAGAAATGGAATAAGATGTGCACAAATAGATAAATGCCAGTATGTAAACAGCATTATAAAAAGTAGTTTAAAGTGTTTACAGTGCAGTAGCTGGGTGATAGAGAGGTGGGGACTAACTAGAATGATTGATCAGATACCCTGGGGAAGAAACTTCTAAGATGGTGTAAAGTTTTTGTTTTAATAGCCTTATAGCTCTTCGCAGAAGGGAGCTTTTGCAAAAAGCAGCTTGCAGGGTAGGTAGCATCTGCCGTAATTTTCCTGCCACTTCCTCATCCTGGACACATACAGGTCCTGCAGTGACGGTGGACTGCAGCCAATAATCTTTCCTGCTGACCTGAGAGTGGCTGTAGTTTCTGTATGCTGTGGCTGATGTGAGGATGCTCCCTATGATGGCAGTGTAGAATTGCACCAGTATGTTCCAGGAACAATGGAATTTCACCAGCTGTCACAAGAAATGCATCCTCTGCTGAGGCTTTTTATGAATGAAGGAGATATGGTTCCCCCACACGAGGTTCTGTGAAATAATGATGCCCGGGAACCTGAATGTTGACACTGTGCTAACTGTAGAGTTGCTAATGATGGTCAGAATACTCTCCACAGTACATTTGTAGAAGTTTGCTAGAGTCCGAAGTCACCAACAGTTTTCTTTTTATTTATCAGGTGCTGTTCGATGACATTGGTTCCTCGATGTTCAGGATCTCCAAGCCAGAGCTGAAATTCCAGCTCATGGCCTCCTTTTTGCAGTTCCTGGGCGTTCCGGCTGGGGGAGCTCTCCCCTGCTCCTGCCTGAACCTGGCGCTGGACGAGCCAGCCCTTTTCAGCAGCGGATCGGATGGCAAGAGGCTTCTGGACTGCTCGGATCCGCCGGCCTCTGGGGTCGGCTGTGTCGGATTTATGGCTGCCAAGCCCAGGCGGAAAAGGGCGGCTGGGCACTGCAGGGCCGGAGAGGACTTCATCCGGATTGTGTTTCAGCAAGCACTGCCTCACTTTTCCGGGCAAGAGCGGTCAGAGTTGATACGGAGCTGGCTGCTGTACGAGAAGTCCAAGGTAGGATCAGGAACATGGGAATATGTTTCCTTATCGTGTATAAGCAGGCATGTTGGCCCATCAAGTCTGTCAGGATCACAGAGCAATCCCACTTATTTAATTTTTATTTAGAGATACAGCACAATAGCAGGCTCTTCCAGCCCAATGTGACCAATTAAGTTTCTAACCCCAAACAAATCTGGAATGTGAGAGGAAACTGGAGCATCATAAAGAGAACATACACACTCCTTACAGCCAGCAGTGGAATTGAACCCGGCTCCTTGGCACTATAATAGAATTATACTAACTGCTAAACTACTACACACTATAATCAACTCCCCTTACAAACCCAGGAGTGATTCCCCACCCCTCCCACCTCTCACTAGGGGCAATTTACAGCAACCAACTGACCCGGCAATCCACGTGTTGTTGGGATGTGGAAGGAAACTAGAGCACCCGGGGGTGCTGGGAGGAACCGCCACAGGAAGAGCGTGGTGGTATGGTAGCATAGCAGTTAGTATTACAATATCACTGCGCCAGCGACCCAGGTTCAGTTCCGCAGATGTCTGTGTGGACTTTGTACGTTCCCTCTGTGACTGTGTGGGTTTCCTCTGGACGTCCCGGTTCTCTCCCACATGCCAGAAGATATAGTGGGGTCACTGGTCACATGGGTGTAATTCTGCAGTGCGAGCTGGTTGGGCCGGAAGGACCTGTTACTGTACTGAATCTCCCAGTAAGAAACGAATAGATAAAACTTCCATACAGACAGTGGGTCAGGTTTAGACCAGGGTTGCTGGCACTGTGAGGCAGTGGCTTTTCAGTGCTGAGGTTTTGGGCCTTTTCTCCCCTCCTGAAGGTGAAAGAAGCTGTTCCTGAAGACACACGCTGGATGCTCGAGGAACAGCTTCCTCCCCTGCACTGTCAGATTTTGGAACAGTCCGTGAACACTACCTCACTATTTTTGCACTACTTATTTAATTTTATATATATAATTGTAATTTATAGTATATACTGTACTGCTGCCACAAAACAACAAATTTCATGGCATACTGAATGTCAGTGACACTAAATCTGATTCTGAAGTTGCTGCATCGGCTCTCCCAACACTCCCAGAATCCCTAGCTAATAGAACAGTACAGTAACAGTAACAGCTCACGATATCTACACTGACCACAGCGCCAAATTAAACTACTAACAGTGACGTTGTGGGGATGGAACTGGACTCTCTCTCAGTGGTGTCTGAAAAGAGGATGCTGTCTAAGTTGCATGCTGTCTTGGTCAATGTCTCCCATCCACTACATAATGTACTGGGTGGGCACAGGAGTACATTCAGCCAGAGACTCATTCCACCGAGATGCAGCACAGAGCGTCATGGGAAGTCATTCCTGCCTGTGGCCATCAAACTTTACAACTCCTCCCTTGGAGGGTCAGACACCCTGAGCCAATAGGCTGGTCCTGGACATTTCATAATTTACTGGCATAATTTACATATTACTATTTAATTATTTATGGTTTTATCACTAATTATTTAAGGTGCAACTGTAACGAAAACCAATTTCCCTCGGGATCAATAAAGTATGACTAACTAACTAACTAATTCTTCCTGCCTGTACTTGATCCGTATCCCTCCCTGTGTCTAGATATTCATGTGTCTGTCTAAATGCCACTTAAACACCAATATTGTGTCTGCTTCCAGCACCCTCACAGGCAGCCACCACTCTGTGAGAGAGGTGTTGTATCACGCCTGACGTGTTAGCCGTTTCCCTTTTCCCATTTGCTACCTGACCTGCTGAGCGTCCCCTGCATTTTCTGTTCCTATTTCACCAGTCTGGCTTTCCCGATCATGTTTTTGATGGGACTTTCCTGTGCAAAGACTGGTCTTCCACTGACACACAGTTGGTGCCACATAAATCTAGAGATCCCAGGTTTGATATATCTGCATTCTCCTATCCTGTGATATTACTATCTGGGGTCCAAAGGTAAATTATCTTGTTAGTGCCTCAGACGAGATCCACTTGCCTCAGTTCTGAGAGTGCTTCTTAATGCTCACCCCAGTTTTTCATGGGATCAGAGCAGTGAGTCCATTGCAGTCATAGAGTTGTTAGGAGACAGGAAGAAGCCATTTGGCCCACTTTTCTAGCTCTCAGTAGAACAATACCATCAGAATATTTCCTCCTATCACTATCCTTCCCTAATGCCCTCCAGACCTTTTCTCTCCTAAGTGCCTATCAAATTCAGCTTTGAAGGCATTGATTCCATTTTGTCAACCTTGCAGTGAATTCAGATCCAGATCTTAATTAATGGCTTCCCTATGTATCCCCACCCCCCCCACCCTATCCATTTTAAATGGTCTAAAGACTGTGACCTCACCCCCGCCCCACCCCCAGCTTGGTGTGGCAACAGCTCTGAACACGACCATGAGAAACTGCAGAGTTGTGGACACAGCTTGGCACATCACAGGAACCAGCCCTCACTCCATGTACTCTCAGTATTTCTCACTGCCTCAGTAAAGCAGTCAGTAGAACCAAAGACTCCATTCACCCGGAACATTCCCTCTTCTCTCCCCTACCATCGGGCGGAAGATACAAAGGCCTGAAAGCACGTACCACCAGGCTTGATGTCAGCTCCTGTCCCACTGTTATCAGATGGACTCTTGGCCTCACAATCTACCCCGTTCTGATTGTGCACTTTATCGTTCACTCTCTCCGTAGCTGTTACACTTCATTCTGCATTCTGTTATTGTTTTACTGTGTACTACCCCAGTGCACTGTGCAATGATTTGATCTGTAGGAACAGCATGCAAGACAAATTTTTCACCGGATCTTGGTACATGTGACAACAGTAAACCAATACTCCTAGGTTTGAGCAACGCATACAAAATGCTAGTGGAACTCAGCAAGCCAGGCAGCATTGATGGAGGAGAATAAGGAGTAAATTTTTTTAGTCCGAGACCCTTCATCAGGACCCCGAGTTTGAAATCTCTGCAATCCCCCGTCAGTTAGTGATACCGCCTGGGATCCAGTGGGGGATGATCTTGTGCCTGGGATTTGTGTTGGTTGTGTCCAGTCTGTGAGCTAATCCATCACCCTCCCTCCCCAGGTGCTACAGAACCTGCAGCTTGGGAACAAGAGGCTGAAATCTCAGGGGAAGAGGAGCAAGAAACTGGCAAAAAGCCTTCTGAAGGAAGCAGAGAACCGGAACGATTTGGCCCTCTGGAAAGAGTATGCCCACTTGGAGTGGCTGCTGGGCAACGTGGAGGACTCGCGAAGGGTCTTTGACACCGCTCTCACGATGGCGGCTGCTCAGGGCCTGAGCAGCTCCCCTCTGTGTGACCTCTGCCTCCTCTACGCCTCGCTGGAGCTGGAGTTAATGGGGGGCCTGGAAGGACTAGCGTCATGCCGTGCGCTCTACATCCTGACTCGGTTTGCCCAGGGGAGCGGCTACTCGCCTTACTGCGGGGAGGTGCCATCAGTGAGTGTGCTGAAAGCCCGGAAGAGTTACGAACATGCTTATCAGCGCTGCTTATCCAGTGAATTTCCCCCACAGGGTGCTTGGGAAAGACCAGAGGGAGCTGCTCACCTAGTAACCCTGGTAGCTTGCTTTGCTCTCTTCCAGTACCTGACGGTGGGAATTCAGGCTGCCGACACACTGTACAGGCAGGCTTCTGAAAGGCTTGTCAGCCTCTGCTCATCGACTGAAGTGAAACTTGCCAGCGCCGGGGCTTCCGCCTCTGAACGCCTGGCCACACTGCACGTGGCGCTGCTGAGGTTCCACATGAAGGCTGGCGTCTATCCCTTGCATCCCCTTTGTGAAACGCTTGCTAGCGTTTTGCAGCAGTTTCCCAGCAACCCTGATCTCTGGAGGTTCTACGTGCAGGTGGAAAACAGGTCACACAGTGGCAGCAGAGCCCGCAAGTTCTTCGACCGCCTGACCAGGGCCACAAAAGACATTGTGTTACCCTGGTTATTCGCAATCCACGCCGAAGAGCAGAGGAAGGAACGGGTTGACACTATCCAGAGGTGAGAATAGTCCTCAACTCTCATAGAAGATGGAATATAGAATATTCAAGGTATAACATATCCTCAGTAGCCATTTTATTATGATACCCCCCCACACCTATTCATTGTCTTCTGCTCTGTAGCCCATCCACTTCAAGGTTCAATGTGTTGTGCATTCAGAGATGCTCTTCTGCACACCACTGTTGTAACGTGTGGTTATTTGAGTTACTGTCGCCTTCCTGTCAGCTTGAACCAGTCTGCCCATTCTCCCCTGACCTCTCTCATTAACAACACATTTTCACCCACAGAACTGCTGCTCTCTGAACGTTTTCTGTTCATTGCACCATTCTCTGTAAAATGTAGAGACTGTTGTGCGTGGAAATCCCAGGAGATCAGCAGTTTCTGAAATACTCAAACCACCCCATCTGGCACCACAATCAATCCATGGTCAAAGTCACTTAGATCACATTCCTTCCCCATTCTGATGTTCGGTCTGAACATCAACTGAACCTCTTGACCATGTCTGCATGCTTTTATGCATTGAGTTGCTACCACATGATTGGCTGTTTAGATATCTGTATTAATGAGCAGGTATACCTAACAAAGTGGTTGCTGAGTGTAGAACACTACAGCACAGTAAAGGCCCTTTGGCCCACAATATTGTGCTGACCTTTTAACCTCAAATATCAATGTAAGTCTTCCCCCCTTTACAGCCCTCACTTTTTAAATTTCATGCACATCCCAACTAACAGTCTCTAAAATGTCCCTCTACTGTCGTCCTTGGCAACATGTTCCATGCACCCACCACTTTGTGTGAAAAAATCTTACCTCTGATGTCACCCCCATACTTGCAGTCACCTTAAAGTTATTCCTCTTCGTATTAGCCATTGCCACCCGAGGAAAATATCTGACTCTTCACTCTGTCTATGCCTCTTATCACCTTGTACACCTCTATCAAGTCACCTCTCATCCTCCTTCAGTCCAAAGAGAAAAGCCTCACTCAACCTCTCCTCATAAGACATGATCTCCAAGTTAAGAAATGTCCTGGTAAATCTCCGTGACAATTGAAAATTACTACAGCTGTTGGGTAGGTATGTCAGATACCTGAGGGCATTAGCTTTTAGGTGAGGGGTCAAATTTAAAGGAGACATGTGGGACAAGTTTTCACACAGAGAGTGGTGGCTGCCTGGAACTGGCTGCCAGTGCTGGAGGTGGAAGAAGTGGCATTTAGAAGACTTTTAGATAGGCATATGAATATGGAGGGATATGGATCATGTGTAGGCAGAAGGGATTAATTTAATTTGGCGTCATGCCAATCACAGATATTGTGGGCCAAAGGACCTGCTCCTGTGCTGAACTGATCTATGGAGGGTGTTAGAAATACCTCAGTTCTGGACGCTTCATTACAGGAAGATGTGGAAGCTTTAGAGTGCACAGGATGCTGTCTCAATTAGAGAGCATGTCTTGAGAGGTTCCTCGTTGGATGGGAAGAACTTTGGGACAATATAAGGATGGATATGATGCTAATTTTTTTCCTCCCCTCTCCTCCTCCTCAGGGCGAATGTTGGGATCGTGCACAGCACGCTGCCGGAGACAGGCCTGGTCAATCGGATCGGAGCACTGTTTGAGCATGCGGTCCAGTCTGAGGCCGGTGTGCACTGTGTTCTGCTCTGGAGGATGTTCCTGCAGTTTACGGTAGAAGCAACCTGGGATTATCACCATCATATCACCCACATGCCACAGCCCCACCTTCCTCCCTCCTTTCCCCCCTTTATTCTCTCTCTCTTTGTTGGACTCCACCCATCTATCCTTCACTTGCCACAATCTTCCAGCTCCAGTTCCCTGGTGGGTTAGATGGGAGTAGGACTCACTTGATTGCTCCTTGAAAGAGTTTGAGAGGACACTCCTCAACCCTGTGCCCCCCCACCTTTCTGGCCTCTTCCTACCCTTCTCCTCACCTCTTCTTCCTACCCTCCTCCTTCCCTTCCCCTCGCATTCCCTCACCCTCTCACCCTTCGCCCCTCTTCCTGCCCCACCCTCCAGCCCCTGGCCTCCCCGCCCCTTTCCATTTGCCCCTCCCCGCAGCATTATTCATTCCACAGGGAGGCTTACGACACCAGTGGCCTAACTGATAACCTGTAGTCAAATGATTAGGTGCTCGGTGCTGTAACTGTGCTGTCTGTTTCAGTCCCGGTTTGCCACTGGGATGTTCCCGTCACTGCTGAGTTCCAGTACTAATGAGCCGTTTCTTTCCATCCTCCAACAATGCAGTCACAGCGAGGGAATGGGGAGAGGACGAAAGGTGTGTTCTACAGGGCACTCCAGCATTGCCCATGGGCAAAGGTAAGCCGGCAAGTGAGGCTCCCTGCTTCAACTATTAGATCAACACACACAAAATGCTGGAGGAACTCAGCAGGTCAGGCAGCATCTATGGAAAGAAATGAACTTTTGTTTTCTCGGGCCATTGGAAAGGAAGGGGCAGGAGGCAGGGGCAGGGAGAGGAGTACAAGGTGGCAGGTGTTAGGTGAAACCAGGTGAGGGGGAAGGTGGGAGGAGGGTGGACAGGTGAGGGGTAATGAAGTAAGAAGCTAGGAGGTGAGAGGTGGAAGAGGAGAAGTGCTGGAAGTGGAGGAATCTAATAGTAGAGGAGAAAGGAAAAGAGAGGGGCACCAGAGGGAGGTGATGGGCAGGTGAATGGGGTAATAGAGGAACCAAAATGGGGAATGGAAAATGAGAGCGGGGGGGTGGAGTTACTGGAAGTTGGAGAAAATGATGTTCATGCCATCAGGTTGGAGGTTACCCAGAGAGAAGTTGTTGCTCCTCTAACCTGAGTTTGGCCTCATCATGAGGAGGAGAGTAGAGGAGGCCATGTCAGAAAGTGAATGGAAAGTTGAATTGAAATGGTTGGCATCCAGGAGATCCTGCCTTTTGTGGCCAACAGACCGAAGGTGCTTGACTATAGTTTCAAATGCACTGGGCACTCTCCCCTTGGTCAGAGTCCATGGGCTTTAATCTCCAGCAACCTGGTTGCCCAGAACCATCTTCAGATTTGGACATTGTGCATTCTGTCACCTGGAGCCAGTTGGCCTGGATTGCAGCTCGCCTGGTCCTCAATTCTCATTTCACCTGCCACCTCTCTATATCACTTCCCACCTGCCAAGTGCCCCACTGATTTTTCCATGCATAACTTTAGATGAAATGTTTATTTCACGGGGGGCCGTATGAAGGTGCCTAAAGTGGGCAGCATGGTGACGCTCTGGGTCGAGCTGCTGCCTCACTGCACCGGAGACCTGTGTTCTGGCCTGACACATTCCTGACCCTGGGCAGTGTCTACAGTTTGCGCATTGTCCCTGTGACTGTGTAGTCTTCTTCTGAGTGCAGTTAGCTTCCACGTTCCAAACACTGCCGGCTGGTAGGTTCATTAGCAGAATTAGGTCCCTCAAGGGGTGGCAGTTGAGGCAGAAACATCAAAGACATTTAGATAGGCACATGGGGGATAGAAAAATGGAAGGCTATATGGAAGGGACGAGTTATATTAATCTTGGAGTAGGTTAAGAGGTCAGCACAACAAAGTGGCCAAAGGGTCTGTACTGTGCTGTAATGTTATTTGACATTGCTCCATTTCCCCTCCTTTACTCAGAACCACCTTTCCAATCAACAATCTATTGATCACTGACTTAAAAACAGCCAATGACATAGCTTGTACAGTTGTCTGTGGCAATGAATTCAACAGATTCACCGCCTTCTGGCTGAAGGAATTGACATCATCTCTGTTCTATATGGATATCCCTTTATCCCTTTAAATGGTATTGTGCCATTGGATACTAGAGTCACCACACGATTAGATTAGATTAGATTCAACTTTATTGTCATTGTGCCGAGTACAGATACAAAGCCAATGAAATGCATTTAGCATCTGACCAGAAATGCAAAGAATAGTGCTATTTACAAAATAACTGTGAATAAAAAAGTGCTACAGCACACAAGTATAAAGGTACTGAGACAGTACAATATGGGTGTAGTACTACTTAGCGCTGTGATGAGAGGTTCAGCAGGGTCACAGCCTCAGGGAAGAAGCTCTTCCTGTGCCTGCTGGTGTGGGAGCGGAGGCTCCTGTAGTGCCTACCAGATGGGAGGAGAGTGACACCCTTCACCATCTGGGACATGGCCTCTTCATGTTACTACCATCAGGTAGGAGGTACAGGAGCCTGAAAACCTATACTCAATGTTTTAAGAACAGCTTCTTCCCTCTGCTATCATATTTCCAAACAGTCCTTGTTATTCTTCTTTTGCACTATTGATTTATTTTTGTAACTTTTAATACGTTAGGACTTCATTCTATGGAGCATAGGACAATGATGAGAGATTTGATAGAGATGTACAAGATTATGTGGAGTATAGATAGGGTAAATGCAAGCAGGCTTTTCGTACTGAGTTTGGGTGGGACTAGAACTAGAGATCATAGGTTAAGAGTGAAAGGTGAATTATTCAAAGAAGAACATCTTCACTCAGAGATTGGTGAGAGTGTGGAACGAGCTGCTAATGGAAGTGGTGGATGTGGATTCAATTAGAAACATAGAACACCTACAGCACAATACAGGCCCTTTGGCCCACAAAGCTGTGCCGAACATGTCCTTACCTTAGAACAACCTAGGCTTACCCATAGCCCTCTATTTTTGTAAGCTCCATGTACCTATCCAGGAGTCTCTTAAAAGACCCTATCGTTTCTGCCTCTACCACCGCTGCTGGCAGCCCATTCCACGCACTCACCACTCTCTGTGTAAAAAACTTACCCCTGACATCTCCTCTGTACCTACTTCCAAGCACCTTAAAACTGTGCCCTCTCATGTTAGCCATTTCAGCCCTGGGAAAAAGCCTCTGACTATCCACACGATCAATGCCTCTCATCATCTTATACACCTCTATCAGGTCACCTCTCATCCTCCGTCGCTCCAAGGAGAAAAAGCCAAGTTCACGCAACCTATTCTCATAAGGCATGCTCCCCAATCCAGGCAGCATTCTTGTAAATCTCCTCTGCATCCTTTCTATGATTTCCACATCCTTCTTGTAGTGAGGCGACCTGAACTGAGCACAGTACTCCAAGAGTGGCCTGACCAGGGTCCTATATAGCTGCAATTATAATATTTAAGAGAAGTTTGGAAAGGCACATGGCTGTGAGGGGAATGGAGAGTTATGCTCCAGATGCAGTTCAATGGAACTAGGCAGAATTACAATCTGGCATGAAGTAGATGGGCCAAAGGGCCTGTTTCTGTGCTGTAGTGCTTCTTGACACTATGAATAATGAGGTAGTGTTCATGGACTATTCAGAAATCTGAAGGCAGAGAGGGGGAATCTGCTCCTGAATAGTTGTGTCTAGGTCTTCAGCCTCCTGTCCCTCATCCCCAATGGTAGCAATGAGAAGAGGGCATGTCCTGAGTGGTGAGGGTCCTTCGTGATGGATTCCACCTTCCTGAGGCAGCACCTTTTGAAGATGTCTTTGATGGTTTGGAGAGTTGTGCCCATGATAGAGCAGGCTGAGTCTAGCCTCCTTCGGTCTTGTGCATTGAAGCCTCCACACCAGAGGTGATGCAGGTGGGAGGAATGCTCTCTGTGGGACATCTCTAGAAATCTGCTGGAGTCTTTGGTGGCATATCAAATCTCCTCAAACTCGTAATTAAGGAAGGCTGCCAGCATGCCTTCCTTGTAATTGTGTCAGTGTGTTGAACCCAGAGTAGATTCTCTGAGATGTTGATGCTCAAGCTCTTCCACTGCTCACCCCTCAGTGAGGGCTGGTGTGTGTTTGACATTTTTCCAGGGCGGAAATGGCTAATACAAGGGGTGTAACTTGAAGGTGATTGGAGGAAGGTATTAGGGGGATGCCAGGGGTAAGCTTTTTACCCAGAGAGTGGTGGATGCATTGAATGCACTGCCAGGGGAGATGGTAGAGGCTCATACATTAGGGATATTTAAGAAACTCTTAGATAGACATAAGGATGATCTAAAAATGGAGGCTATATAGGAGAGAATGATTAGATTGATCTTTCAAATAGGTTAAAGGGTCAGCACAACATTGAGGGCCGAAATGCGGTTCCATTTTATGTTCTGCGTTCTCCACACTCTATTCTTTGGTCTTACTGGCGTTGTGTGCGAGGTTATTGTTGTGCCACAGAAGATGCATCAGTCCACTCCGATCTTCCGTCAGTGGGACGAGGACACCCTTTGAAAGAAAAGGGACAGAGAGGGTGGCTGCGCCCTCACAGTTCCAGTGACCCCGAGTTTGATCCTGACCTTGGGTGCTGTCTGTGTGAAGGTTGCATGTTCTCCCTGTGACTGTGTGGTGCTCCAGTTTCCTCACACATCCCCAAAGATGTGCAGATTGGTAGGTTAACTGGCCAATGTAATTTGCCTCTAGTGTGTGGGTAGGTGGTAGAATTGGGGGGGGGGGGTCGATGGGAATTGGGAAAGTTAATGGGGAATGGGATCGCTCTGAGAGCTGGCAGAGACTTGATGGGCCACATCTCCACTTCCTGTGTTGTAAGGAAATGAGGAGCCTAGAATCTTGGAATCACTAAGTACCACTCTCCTTCCTCAGGTCCTGTATCTGGACGCAGTCAGACTGTTACCAGAGCAGCTTCAAGAAATCATCGACTTGATGACCGAGAAGGAAATCCGGATCCGGGTTCCCCTAGAGGAGCTGGAAATTCTCATCGACGATTAATCAGGAACAAGCTGGATTCCTCTGACTTCCTTCACTTCCCTGTGATGCCTCCAAACACCTGGGGGGGGCAAAGTTTGAGAAATGGAGGCAGACGGTTCCTCCACTCATAGCCCCATCAGAGGGCAGTACTGCCCTGGCTGAGTGCCAAGCTGTAGCCAAGACTACTGTTAATGGCAGAGGGTTTACCCACGGAAATGTTTCTCCCTCCCAGCACTCTGAGAAATAAATGGATCATCTCCGGCGCTGGTGATGCAGGCTGAGGGAAGAATGCCAATAGCATCCCCATAAACTTTCCTGGCCTTCCCAGCTGTGCCAAGGAATCTTTAACATCCAGCCCATCATCTCATCCAAAGGGTGTGTTATCAGATTGTTCATTTGTAAGATTGTTTAATAAATATTTATTTTGCATTAACTGCTGTTATCTGCTTGTGTGTTAAGTATTAAACTTTCTCCACAAAGTGCCTGACATCACAGATAACTTGCCTGGAAGTCTGAGAGTTTGAAAAAGGAAGCCTTGTTTGCACTTACTTAACCTCTGTATGTTGTACATAGCTTGGGCTCGACTGCGATCCATGCAGTAGCGATGCCACTGTGCCAAGAACAAGCCCTTTGTCCCTTTCCTGTGAGCTCTCTGACAGCCAGTACCTTCAGCTTCCTTCCTCATCACAATCGAGTTTGATATTGCTGACGGTGTGAAATTTGTTGTTTTGCAGCAGCAGCAAGTGCAAGACAAAAACTACTGTTAAGTTACCAATAAATAAAGATGACTAACAGGGTGGTGGTCATGGGTTTATGAACCATTCAGAAACCTGACAGTGGAAGGGAAGAAGTAGTTGAGTGTGGGTCTTCACTCCAGTACCTTCTCCCTAATGGCAGTAACGAGAAGAGGGCCTGTCCCGCATGGTGAGAGTCTTTAACGTTTGATTCTGCCTCCCTGAGGCACGGCTTCTTGAAGGTCTCCTCGACAGTGGGGAGGGAAGAGTCCACGATGGAGCTGGCCGAGTCTACAACCTTCTGTGGCTTTTTGCGAACCTCCATACCAGGTGCTGACACAACCAGTCAGATTCAAGATTGGTTTAAAGTCATTTCCAGTGCACAGGTCTAAAGGAGAATGAAGTAATTGTTACTCCGGATCTGATGCAGCACAAAAAGAAGGCCAATAAGACAGGCCTGGTGGTGTGGGACCTCAGGTGGTGTACCTCCTCCTCTGTGGTAGCTGTGAGAAGATGGCATTGCCCGGATGGTAGGGATCTTTGATAATGGATGCTGCCTTCTTGAGGCTAAACGTCCTATAGGTACTGCTGACGGCAGGGAGGGATGTGCCAGTGATGTATTGGGCTGAGTCCCTGCTCTGCAGTTTCATGCATTCCTGAACATCCAGATTGCTGTCGCAGACCATGATGCAACCTGTCAGGACAGCTATAAGACCCTAAGACAAAGGGACAGAATTGGGCCATTCATCCATCCAATCTGCTGTGCTATTTGATCAGGGCTGATTTATTTTCCCCCTCAACCCCATTCTTGTGCCTTCTCCCTATAACCTTCGATGTTCTTACTAATCAAGAACCTATCAATCTCCGCTTTACATATACCCAATGACTTGCCCTCCACAGCCGTCTGTTGCAATTAATTCCATTGATTCGCCATCTTCTGGCTGTCAAAATTCCTCTTCATCTCTGTTCTATTCTGAGGCTACGCCTGCTGGTCCTGCACTCCTGCACTATAGAAAACATTCTCGTCACGTCCACTCTATCTAGGCGTTTCAATATTCGACAGGTTTCAATGAGGTCTCCCCCACTCCATTCTTATAAACTCCAGCGACTACAGACCCAGAGTCATCAGATGCTCTTCATACTTTAACCCTTTCATTCCTGGGATCATTTTCATAAACAACCTCTGGACTTTCTCCAATCCCAGCTCCTCTTGGGTATTGTACCCTAAAGTGCTGCAAGTGTGATCTCTGCAAGGGCTTAGAACGCCTCAGTACATCTGTAGAAGTTTTCCAGAGCGTTTCAACATACCTAACCTTCTATCAAAGTAAAGGTGCTGTCTGCCAGCCCATGCTTGCTTCCAGTTTTTGATATTGTTCATGCCTTGCAGGTGTAACAACAAACTGGGGCTGTTAAACTTAAACCAGCTGAGTTTATCTGGCTGACTTAACCCTTCCCCTGGAGCTGAAGGCATTCTGTTCACTAGCTCCTCAGACTCCGTGAGGAGGCAGGGAGGCTTGCCATTTCTATCACAGCTCCAGTGCGACAGGCACGGAACATGGGCAGAGATAGCTGCCTGCTTCTCCTGGCGGTGTTGATGGGTCGTCTCTGCACAAATTCTGCCATACCAGGTAAGCCGGTTGTGCTAATTTCTCTAGCAGGGTTTGCAGCTCCGTGGTTGATAGAGGATAATGTAAAACTCATCTGTGCTCTAGTGTAATGTAAAAGGATCCAACAGCAGGATGTTTGGATAAATACCTCTCCGATGGGAGAGGCTGCAGAGATTTACTGGGATACTGCCTGGATTAGAGATCACACCTTATGGGGAAAGGGCTTTCCTTTTTGGAGTGGAGGAGGAGGATGAGATGGAGAATGGAGAGAAGCAGGATTTGTTGGAGGTGAGAGATATCAAAAGAGTGCACAGACAGCACCTTTCTCCCAGAGCGGCAATGGCTAATACCAGAGAACGTCCTTGTGAATGAAGGAAAGTTGGGGGGGGGGGATGTTTAGGGAGGGACCAGGATCCTTGTGCAAGACTCTCAGACGGTTAATTTACAGGTTGATTCTGGTAAAGAAGGCAAATGCAATGTTGGCATTTATTTCAAGGAGAATAGAATATAAAAACAAGGAGATAGTGCTGAGCCTTTATAACACACTAGCCAGGCCACACGTGGAGTATTGTCACCAGTTTTGGGCCCAGAAAGGTGTGTTGTCTTTGGAGAGAGTCCAGAGAAGGTTCACAAGGATGATTCTGGGAATTAAAGGGTTAACATGCGAGGAGCATTTGGCAGCTTTCCCACTGCAATTTAGAAGAATGTGGGGGGTATCGCATTGAAACCTACCGAATGTTGAAAGGACTAGATAGGGTGGATGTGGAGAGGATGTTTCCTATGGTGGGGATGTCCAGAACTAGAGGGGGGGGCAACCTTTTAGAATGGAGGTAAGGAGTAATTTTTTTGGCCAGAGAGTAGTAAATTTGTGGAACGCTCTGCCACAGACTGTGGTGGAGGCCAAGTCTGTGGGTATATTTAAGGCAGAAGTTGATCATTTCCTGATCGGTCAGGGCATCAAAGGATATGGCGAGAATGCAGGTGTATGGGGTTGAGTGGGATCTAGGATCAGCCATGGTGGAAGGGCGGAGCAGACTTGATGGGCTGAATGGCCTAATTCTTCTCCTATGTTTTATGTTAGAGATAGATTTTTTACAGTGGTGGGTGCCTGGAACACACTGCCAGGTGTGGTGGTAGAGTCGTAAGACATAGGAGCAGAATTAGGCCATTCAGCCCGTCAAGTATGCTCTGCCATTCCATCATGGCTAATTTATTCTCCCTCTCAATCCCATTCTCCTGCCTCCTCCCTGGTATTACAGCAAAGAGACTAGCATGGATAGAAGATTGGCTGACTGGCAGGAGGCAAAGAGTGGGAATGAAGGGGAATATAATTTCCTTTCTTCTGTCTCCCTTTTTAAAGAGTGGAGTGGCATTCACAATTTTCTAGTCCTCTGCAACCATTCCAGAATCTAGTGATTCTTAAAAGATCATTACTCCACAATTGCTTCAGCTACCTCTTTCGGAGCTCCGGCGTGTAGTCCACCTGGCCCAGGTGACTTATCCACCTTCAGAACCTTCAGCTTCTCAAGCACTTTCTCCTTAGTAATACCAACCACACTCACTTCTGCCCCCTGACACTCTCAAATTTCTTCCATACTGCTAGGGTCTTTCACAGTGAAAATTGATGCAAAATATTATTAAGTTCATTCACCATTTCTTTGTCTCCCATTACTACCTCTCTATTTTCTACCTCTACCTCTACCTCTATTATTTTCCAGTGGTCCAATACTCACTCTCACCTCTCTTTGACTTTTTATATGTCTGAGAAAAACTTTTGGTATCCACTTTCATTTTATGGCTGGCTTTCCTTCATATTTCATTTTTTCTCTCCTTATGGCTTTTTAGTTGCCTTCTGTTGGTTTTTAAAAGGTTCTTAATCCTCTAACTTCCCACTAATTTTTGCTATATTATCAGCCCTCTTTTTATGCTTCCCTTGTCAGCCACAATTTCCTCATCCTCCCTTTAGAATACTCTTCATCTTGCGATGTATCCATCCTGCACTTTCTGTATTGCTCCCAGAAACTCCAGCCATTGCTGTTCTGCCATCATCTGTGCTAGTGTCCCCTTTCAATCAGCCTTGACCAGCTCCTCTCAGATACCTCTGTAATAGTCTTTACTCCACTGTGATACTGATACATCTGACTTTATCTTCTCCCTGTCAAATTGCAGCATAAATTCTATCATATTATGATCACTGCATCCTAAGGGTTCCTTTACTAATTCAATCAGGTTCATTACGCAGCACCCTTTACAGAGCAACACACAGAAAATGCTGGGGGAAATCAGTAGGCCAGGCAGCATCTATGGAAAAAAAGTACAGTCGACCTTTTGGGCGGAAACCCTTTGGCTGGACTCCTGCTGAAGTGTTTCAGCCTGAAACGTTGACTTACTTTTTTCCATAGATGCTGCCTGGCCTGCTGAGTTCCTCCAGAATTTTGTGTGTGTTGCTCGGATTTCCAGCATCTGAAGATTTTCTCTTGTTAGTGATAATAAACCTGATTCTGATTCTATTCCTGGAGATGTCCAGCAGAACAAACAGTTTCCATAGAGAAAAGGGATTAACCTTCCATCAAAATCTCTGGTCAATCTCTGGTCGTTCCCTCTCCTGACCCTGTACAGAATTGCCTTTCATCTAGTGGGCCCAACCATAAGCTGCTCTAAAAAGCCATCTTGTAAGCATTCTACAAATATTCTCTCATGATCCAACATCATCGTGATTTTCCCAATCTACTGCATATTGAAATCCCCATGACTATCATAACATTGCCATTTTTACATTCCTTTTCTATCTCCTGTTGTAATTTATATCCCACATCCTGGCTGCTTTTTGGAGGCCTGTATATAACACCCATCGGGGCCTTTTTACCCTTGCAGTTACATAACTCTACCCATAAGGGTTCTACACCTTTCAATCCTAGGTCGCCTCTTTTTAAGGATTTGATTTCATTTTTTTTTACCAACAAAGCCACCCTACCCCCTTTGCCTACCTGCCTGTCCTATCGATAAAATGCGTATCCTTGGATTTTAAGCTCCCAAGTACGATCTTTCAGACATGACTCATGGGCGCCCACAATCCCTGATGAAGGTTAAAGGTTCAAAGGATCAATGATACCAATCTCTAACTGTGCTACAAGATCATCTGCTGTGTGCATTCAGGTATAACACCACTAGTCTTGTATTCATCACGCTTTTCAATTTTGCCTCCATGTTACACTTCAATTCATCCCACTGACTGCAAATTTGACCAATCATCTGCCAGTCACTCCTCTCAGTCTCACTACACACTGCATTTACGAGGCGTGATTGATAAGTTTGTGGCCTAAGGTAGAAGGAGATGAGTTATACAGCTCTCATTACATGCACGTGCAGTTCAACTCTTTGAGTGATTATGCAGAAGTTTGAAGTTAATAACTCATCTCCTTCTACCTTAGGCCACAAACTTATCAATCACCCCTGCTGTGGACCACTTTCTGGAGGTCCAAGACACTGACTTCTATAAATAAGGGATCCGTATGCTCCACAGCCGCTGGACTAAGTGTGTAAATGGAGGAGGAGACTATGCTGAAAAATAAATGTGCTAGGTTTTCTAAAATTGACTCCTTCTATCTTAGGCCACAAACTTATTAATCACCCCTCGTACTTGTATACCAACTGCCCCAGCCTCAGCCTTATCACCATGGTTCCCATCTCCCTGCCAAGTTAGTTTAAACCCTCCCCAACAGCTCTAGCAAACCTGCCTGTAAAGATATTGGTCCCCCTCGGGTTCAAGTGTAACCTGTCAGTTACATTAGAGACTGTTAGACAGGCACGTGGATGAAAGAAAAAATGGAGGACTATGTGGGAGGGAAGAGTTAAATGGTCTCAGAGACGGTTAAAAGGTTGGCGCTAACTCATGGGCCTTAGGGTCTGTACTGTACTTTGTAACAGAAATGCTGTTGCAGACAAGAGCACTTGGCAGGTCAGGCAGCATGCATGCAGAGGGAAACAAGGTTAATGTATTTGACCAGAGGCTTTGACGGAGAGTTGATTACTCTTCGCCATGGAAACCGTTTGTCCTTCTCGGCATTTCCAGGAATAGGAGCAGAATCAGGTTCACTATCAGTAACGTATGTTGTGAAATGTTGTGGTTTTGCAGCAGCAATACATTGAAAACATTCTATAAATAAGAAATATGTACTGTAAGAAAATCAGTAAATAGTGCAAACAGAGAGCAAAATAGCATGGTAGTGTTCATGGATTAATGGACTGTTCAGAAATCTGATGGCAGAGGAGAGGAAGCTGCTCCCAAAACATTGAGTGTACGTCTTCAGGCTCCCGAACCTCCTCCCCGATGGTGGTAAGGGGAAGATGGCGTGTCCTGGGTGGTGAGGATCCCAGTGATGGATGCCTCCTTAAGGCATCTCCTTTTGAAGATGTCCTCAATGGCAGGGAGGCTAGTACCATGATGGAGCTGGCTGAGTTTACAACCTTATGCAGCTTTTCCTGATCATATGCACTGGTGCCTCCCTACGAGGCTGCAATGCAATCAGTCAGAGTGCTCTCTTGTACACTGGTGACACACCAAATCTCCTCAAAACCCCAATGAAATACAGCTGCTGGCATGACTTCTTGCTCAACTGTATCAATGTGTTGGACCGGGGATAGACTCTCTAAGATGTTGACACCCAGGAACTTGTTGCTGCTCACTCTCTCCACTGCTGATCCCTTGATAAGGACCAGTGCTCATTCTCCCGAATTTCCCTTCCTGGAGTCCGCAATCAGCTCCTTGGGCTTACTGACACTGAGTGCCAGGTTGTTCTGGGACCCCATTCAACCAGCCGGTCGATCTCCTTTGTCACCCTCTGGGATTCGGCCAACAATAACGATGGCATTTTTAATTCACTCTAAGCGATTAGTCAAATCTAAAATACACGTCCCTTCCCAGGTCACTGCAAGGTTCTGTTCCTAAGAACTATTCGTAACTGGAATAGTTCTTAAGTCAGAAATGCAGCCATGAACTCAGTTCTCTCCTGGCAGAAGATGCCTTCAGACCCGCAGCAGCTGGCAGATCTGTCCCGCTAGTCTCCCAAGCACACACTCGTATGTACAGAATGAACACAAGTCAGGTGTTTGCGACCCAGAGAGAACCAGTGGTACGCTGTGCTGTTGTGATGGCCTTAAGGGAAGGCAATGTTATGGGAGAGGAGCTATGCTAGGATGACAACAGCTTTGGAGAGAAAACCTTACAAGGGAAAATGGAACAAACTGGAACACCCAGAGAGTATTCTGTTCAGTTCTAGGCACCTCATTTTAGGAAGCTTTAGAGAGGGTGCAGAGATTTACCAGGATGCTGCTTGGATTAGAGAGCATGTCTTGTGAGGATGTGTTGAGTGAGCGAGGGCTTTCTGTTTGGAGTGAAGGAGGGTGAGAGGTGATTTGATAGAGGCTTAGACAGAGTGGACAGCCAGAGATTTTTTCTGGGGGGGGGGCATAATTTTAAGACAATTGGAGGGAAGTATAGGGGAGATGTCAGAGGTAAGTCCTTTACACAAAGAGTGGTGGGTGTGTGGAGCCCCCTTGTGCATTAGAGCATTTAAGAAACTCTTAGATAGGCACATGGAAGATAGAAAAATGTAGGAGGGAAGGGTTAGCTGATTTAAAAGGTCGGCACAACACCGTGGGCCTGTCCTGGCTGTAATATACCGTTCTATGTTCTATGCACAGTCCGGTCTGCAATCTCCGAGTGCAGGAGAACAAGAGGTGTTTTCGTAGAAACATTAGATCCTTGGCAGCTTATCAAGGTCAATGGTGAGGGGGTGTTTCCCCACTGATGGAAAGTTTAGGACCAGAGGGCATGGTCTTGGAGTGTTGGTGCTCATTTTAGACCAGGAAGTGAAGATTTCCTTCTTTAAGGAGTTGTCTGTCTCTGGAATTCCTGTGCGGGTGAATCTTTGAACATATTCAAAGCTGACATGGATAGGTTTCTAATTGACAAGGGATTCCGAATTAGAATGTTAACTTAAGAAAAGTTGGGTCAGTCATGATCTTGGTGAAAGGCAGCACCGGCTTGAGAGGTCGAGTGGCCTAAATCCTGCTCCCATTTCTTGAGGTCTTCCGGTCATTACTACTTGTGTTATTTTACTCAGCTGCCGACTCCCCACTGTACAACGGCAGCTACAATTAAGTGGTACTTCATTAGTAAGTCTTTTTGGATGAGCCAGGGTCCTTTGTTTGGAACTGACCACCAGTCTGTGACTGTTTGTTGCGGTCTTGGGCAGAGCCGTTTCTGTGGTAAGGAAGGGGAAGGTTGTTGCCGGGAGCTGGTGTTCACCCTTGTCCCTCCTTTGGTAGACGACGAGTGCCCCGATGCCTCTCCTGCCCGGGAGAACTGTGAGTTTGACGAGGTGTGCGAGGACGCCAGCTGCAAGTACAACGAGTACGTGACCTGCCACCTCAACCGGTGTGGAACGTGCGAGGCCGTCTTCCGAGGCTTCGACAACCTAACAGTCAACTGCAACCAGTGTGAGTCTCACCTTCCGCCCTCACTCCGAGCCTGCGCTGTTGCTGCCTCGCCGCCAGCCCTGCACTGCTGAAACCAATGCATCAGTCGCATCCTCTGCAAACCCACTAACAATGCATCTCGTCACTCCCAGTATTGCTGCAGTCATGCACCGACTGTAACCCTGACACCAATGCAACCCAGTACCACTGTATTCTGCAGACTGCAATCCACACAGTTTCAAAGTACATTTATTATCACAGTATACAACTCTGAAATTTGTCCTCCCCCCAGGCAGTCACAAAATAAAGAACCATTGAATCAACTGGTTTAAACAAAAACATTGAATATCAACCCCCCCCCATGTGCAAATGGCAACAAAAAAAGAGTAAAAACACAGAATATAAAACACAAAATCAGAAGGTATATTTCAGTACAGTTCAGCTCAGTGTTCATTTTCTGCAGGTCACCTCGATTCAAAAATCAGTCAAAAGTAGTAACTGAAAAATTTATATCTGTTCGTTTCCATTCCCCTTGAAAGCTTTGAAAGGGAACAGAATGAGGCTATTCAGCCCCGTTGGCCCTGCTTAATTAGACTGTGATTGGTCTATACCACTGATCACTCATGTCCCTTGCTGCCCCTAGCTGTGCAGGGAAGTGATGCTGAGGCTTTATAAGGCACTAGCGAGGCCTCACCTTGAGAATTGTGAATAGTTCTGGACTCCTCATCTTAGCAAAGATGTGCTGGCATTGGAGAGGGTCCAGAGGAGGTTCACAAGGATGATTCCAGGAATGAAAGGGTTATCATACGAAGAACGTTTGATGGCTGTGGGTCTGTACTCGCTGGAACTTAGAAGGACGAGGGGTGATCTCACTGAAACCTTTCGAATGTTGAAAGATCTGGACAGATGTGGAAAGGATGTTTCCCATGGTGGGGGAGTCTAGGACAAGAGGGCACAGCCTCAGGATAGAGGGGCGTCCATTTAAAACAGATGTGGAGAAATTACTTTAGCCAGTGGGTGGTGAATTTGTGGAATTTGTTGCCATCTGCAGCTGTGGAGGCCAGGTCGTTGTGTGTATTTAAGGCAGAGATTGACAGGTTCTTGATTGGATGTGGCATCAAAGGTTATGGGGAGAAGGCTGGGAACTGGGGTTGAGGAGGAGATTAAAAAAAAGGATCAGCCATGATTGAATGGCAGAGCAGACTCGATGCGCCAGATGGCCTAATTCTGCTTCTATGTCTTGTGGTCTTATGGTCTAATAAACAACCAGAACTAGATCTAAATACTAGAACACATCATAAACCTGAATTAGAGTCCAAATTTACAATCCCTACATTCCATATTCAGCACAGACCTTGCACGTAATGAAACTACACTGACAATCACTAGCCTACTGTGTTTTCACATGCCCTGCTGATACCCAGAAGGTTTCCTCTTGCCACGAGGCACCTTGTCACTTTATCATTTCCCGTCAGATGCAAGGTTCTGATCTGAAATGTTGACAGTTGCTCACCCCCCCACAACAGATGCTGCTCGACCTGCTGAGTTCCACCAGCAAATTGTTTGTTGCTGCATCTGCTGTCTCTTTTAAAGATTGGCTTTGTTTGTCACATGTGCATCGAAACATGCAGTGAAATGTGTCATTTGTATTGATGACCAACATGGCTAGTGTCGCCATGCTTCCGGCACAGCGTGCCCACAACTCGCTAATCCTACCCATATGTCTTTGGAATATGGGAGGAAGCCCACACAGTCACGGGGAGAAGGTACAAACTTATTAAAGTCAGCAATGGGAAAATGGAATCCAATTCACTGGCCCTGTAAAGTGTTCCACTAATTGCCACACTACTGTGCTGCCCCCTGGTGTCTCCATATAAACATTACACATTTACGTAAACTCCCTGCTTCATTAAACACCAACCTAATGGCATGAACATCAATTTCACCTTCGGGTAATTTTTTTTTTTCATTTTTCCCCCTCCCCCTTCCCTTTTCTATTCCCCACTCTGGCCTCTTACCCCTTCTCTTCACCTGCCTATCAACTCCCCCTCTTGCCTCTCCTCCCCTTTCTCCCATGGTCCACTCTCCTCTCCTATCAGATTCCTCCTCCTGCCCTTTGGGTTTCCCACCCACCTGGCCACATCTACCACCTTCCAGCTAGCCCTCCTTCTTTCTGCCCATCTTTTTTATTCTGTATCCTCTCCCTTCCTTTACAGTCCTGATAAAGGGTCTTGGCCCAAAACTTCAACTGTTTATTCATTTTCAGAGATGCTGCCTGACCTGCTGAGTTCTTCCAGCTTTTTGTGTTTTTTCCTCTACTTTATTTATACCTATTATGGGAATTTTTAGCTCATTGTATCCATAATATGTAAAATAAAATATACTGTAGTTTATAAGTCAATATCTTTCACAAGGTGTACACTTTATATAAGGTGTACAGTGATAGGTGTGTAAAATGAATCTGCAAGGGGGCTCAGTCAGTCAAACAGCATACGTGGAATGTGAAACCAGTCAATGTTTGAGTCAGGGACCCTCTCTCAGAACTGGAAAGCAGATAACCGAAAATATTCTCTGGTTTTCCTTTCCAGATACTGGCTGAGATCTTCCAGCATTTCTGTTCTTGTTGCAATAGATATGTAAGCAATGACTCACTTTGCACATCCCATCATATTCAACACGGATACAGGCCCTTCGGCCCAATTCATCCATGCTGACCAAGGTGCCCATCGAAGTTAGTCCCAATTGCTCTCGTTTGACCCATTTCCAGAAGACATAGGGGCAGAATTAGGCCATTTGGCCCATCGCATCTGCTCTGCCATTCCATCATGGCTGATTTATTATCCCCTTCAACCCCATCCTCTTGCCTTCTCCCCATAACCTTTGACACCCTAACTAATCAAGAATCTATCAAACTCTGCTTTAAATATACCCAATGATTTGGCCTCCATACTCATACGTGGCCAAGAATTCCACAGATATACCACCCTCTGGGTAAAGGAATTTCTTCTCAGCTCTGTTCTAAAGGGACGTCCTTGTATCCTGAGGCTGTGCCCTCTGGTCCTAGACTCTCCCACTACTGGAAACATCCTCTCCAAATCCACTCTATCTAAGCCTTTCGACAGAGGCCCAAAGCCATCGAATACGCTTCATGCATTAACTCTTTCATTCCCAGGATCATTCTTGTAAACCTCTGCTGCCCTTTAAGCCTTTCCTAGGCTTCCTCTCCTCTCCATGTTCTTGACCTAGAGTCATTTAGATATTATTGTACCTTGCTCTACCACTTTCTCTGGCAGCTCATTCCAGATGCCAACCACCCTCCATGTGAAAAAGTTGCCCCTCAGGTCCCTTTTAGATCTCTCCCCTCTCACCAAAAACCTGTGCCCTCTGGTTTTTGGTTCCCCTTCCCCTGGGAAAATGACTGTGTGTGTTCATCTCATCAGATTCAGATTTAGTTCCCAAATCAGAAGCAGAATCAGGTTTAATATCACCGGCACGTGCAGCAGCACAACACTGAAACAGGTTGCGTCAACTCAGCCTTTTCTCCTTGGAGCGATGGAGGATGAGAGGTGACCTGATAGAGGTGTATAAGATGATGAGAGGCATTGATCGTGTGGATAGTCAGAGGCTTTTTCCCAGGTCTGAAATAGCTAGCACAAGGGGGCACAGAAATAAGGTGCTTGGAAGTAGGTACAAGGGGGATGTCAGAGGTAAGTTTTTCACACGGAGAGTGGTGAGTGCATGGAATGCACTGCCAGCGATGGTGGTAGAGGAGGATACAAAAGGGTCTTTTAAGAGGCTCTTAGATAGGCACACGGAGCTTAGAAAAACAGAGGGCTGTGCAGTAGGGAAATTCCAGGGAGTTTCTCGAGTAGGTTACATGGTTAGCACAACATTGTGGGCCGAAGGGCCTGTAATGTGCCGTAGATTTCTAGGTTTCTATGTTTTCAATGCAATACAGAGAGAAAAAGGAAACTGAATTACAGTAAGTAAATATATATTAAACAGTTAAATGAACTAAGTAGTGCAAAAAGTAGGAAAGTTTTAAAAAGTTGTGTTGTTTGCATTAACAACCAGCACACCCAAGAGTGCACTGTCAATTCCCGCCACTGTCTGTAAGGAGTTTGTACGTTCTCCCCATGACCGCATGGGTTTCCTCCAGGTGCTCTGGTTTCCACCACATTCCCAGGGGTTAGTGATGGTAAGTAAGCTGTGGGCCTGCTATGTTGGTGCCTGAAGCTTGGCAATACCTGCGAGCTGCCGCCAGTACGTTGCAAACATGACAGAAAACATTTCGCTGTGGTTTCGATGTTTCGAAGTACACGTGACAAATAAAACTATCTTTACCTTTGGTCCCTCGAGTCCCGACAGATCTCCCGTGCACGCTTTAATGATGCCTCCCCACCGCCTCTCTCCCGCTTTCTCAGTGACGCCCAAATGCCGCCTGCTGCGCCTGGAGATGCTTCACAAGAGCCGGACGGCCAGCAGGCAGCCGGGCGGAAGGAGGGTCGACGACCTGTACGACCCCGAGTGTGAGCGGAACGGCACCTTCAAGGCCAAGCAGTGCGACGACTCCAACCTCTGCTGGTGCGTGGACAGCGCCGGGGTCAGGGTCACCGACAAGACCGGTGACGACCCCAAGTGCGGCCAGCTCGTCCGAGTCCAGTGAGTGTTACTCAGAACCAGAATAGACATCGAGTGCGGAGAAAATTGACAAAGATGTCCCCAGGACCTGAGGCCTGAGATAGAGGGAAAGGGCGAATAGGTTATGACTTCATTCCTAATGTAGTGGGGGAATTTGATAGAGAGATACAAACTTCTGAGGGGTACCTTCCCACTGAGATTGGGTGAGACTGCAACTAGAGGTCATAGGTTAAGGGTGAAAGGTGAAATGTTTAAGGGGAACATCTTCACTCATAAGTGTGGAACGAGCTGTGAACAGCAGGGGTAGGTGTGGGTTCGATTTCAACATTTAAGAGAAGTTTGGACGGGTACAGGGATGGGAGGGTTATGGAGGACTATGGTCCAGGTGTGGGTTGATGGGATATAGAGCTTGTGACAATGACATGGGGAAGGATGGGACAAAGATACAGACCCAGTCAGTGGGACAGAGAGCCAAGGGAAGGGATGCAGACCTAAAGACAAAGGTATGGACCCGGGCAATAAGACACAGACCCAGTCAGAGATTTGGACCTTGGGATACTGAGCAGGGCAGGTCTGGGTCACAGACCCAGAAGAAGGAGTGCAGATTGGATGGGAGTATGGTGAAGGAAATAGATTCAGGTCCCACATCGGGGCACCCCCTGTTGGTTCTGGATTTAAAGGGAAGGCTCTGGTCAGAACCAACAGTCTCATTGCTGCTGTTTGGCTAGACTGGCTGACGGGTGGGCTGGGAGGTGGGGGTTGCCCGACGGGTGGGTGCTGGCCGACGGGTAGGCGGGGACTGGGTGCTGGCCGACGGGTGGGGCGGGGAGTGGGTGCTGGCCGACGGGTGGGGCGGGGAGTGGGTGCTGCCTGGATGGGTGGGGCAGGGAGTGGGTGCTGGCCGACAGGTGGGGGCGGGGAGTGGGTGCTGCACGACGGGTGGGACAGGGAGTGGGTGCTGCACGATGGGTGGGACGGGGAGTGGGTGCTGCCCGGATGAGTGGGGCGGGGAGTGGAATGAACAACAGGATAGTGTTCCTTCAACAAACCAGACTCAGTAACTAATCCAATCTCTCACCTTCCTGCAGCCTCATTCAGATTGATTTCAGCTTCAAAGTCGAGTTTGTCTTCCTGAAGATGAAGGAGGCAGCTGTTCGACGGTGGGTAGAATCTTTTCAGAGCCATGGGGGGATGAGGGTTCACTTGGGGGGGGGGGTGTAGATGTTGATAGTGTTGATTTAACCAGCCTCAGTACCCCTTTGTCGGGGTTCGGGAGAAGGTGGAGAGACGAGTTGGTAAACACTGACCAGAGGTCCCACCACCATCTGCAGTCCAGACAAGGTAAGAATGGCTCTTACCTTTTCCTAAGGGCATTGGGTTGGTTTTCTTGCAAGAATCTAGTAGCTTTGAACACCCCCCATCCAGGCCATGCTCTCTTCTCACTGCTACCATCGGGAAGGAGGTACAGGAGCCTCAGGTCCCACACCAGCAAGTTCAGGAACAGTTATTACCCTTCAACAATCGGGCTCCAGATCAGTGTGGATAACTTCACTCACCTCAACTCTGAACTGATTCTACTTAATTTTAAGGACTCAATTTCAATATTGATGTATGTACTTGTATTTTATTATATTGTATTTTTGTTATTTGCACAGCCTGTCTTCGTTTTGCACATTGATAGTTTTGTCAAACCTTGTATATAGTTTCTCATCAATTCTATTGTATGTCTTTGCTGGGATGGGATTAGAACTCATGTCTCTCTGTTACCAGCAGAAGTTTAACCATTGTGCTATCCTGTCCGATTGTTTACCGTTGGAGTTCACTCTGCTCACCTTTGCCGTGCCTCAAGAAACTGCGGAGTTGTGAACATAACTCAGCACGTGACAGGAGGCAGCCCCTCTCCTCCTCCTGTCGACCCCGTCTCATCTCACCATCCTCTTCATGAAGAATTTTTCTCTGACATCCCCCCCCCATACTTTCCTCCAATCACTTTAAAGTTATACCCCACTGTATTAGCCATTTCCACCCTGGAAAAAAGTCTCTGACTGTCCCCTCTATCTATGCCTCTTATCATCTTGTTACTGTGCTACCCTCTGTTTCCTGTTTCTTCAGGAAGTTCTCTGGTTTCTTGTGTTTCAGGAAGGTGGCCATCAAGTTGGTCAAAGAGTACACCCTGAAGGCTACCCAGATCCTGGAGATCACGGCAAGTACCTGGCTTCTGAATGGAAGATCTGGGTGGGTAGGTGGTACGGGGGCTCCCCTCACCAGTGTTCAATTCCACCAAGAGAAACCAGCTCCATTTCAGAGAGCTGGCAGCTTGAGGCCCCATTCCAGAGATCTGATTGGGATACAGTGAGCTAGAGCAGGAGGCGTGAGGTGCGGGGGCAGGACAGGGGAATGGGAAAGGGTAGATGTGCTAAACTGGGGACCGGGAGCCTGAAGGTCTGGAGTCGGAGGACTGTCCCTGTGAGAGAGAGGGTGGGTGGGTGGAAATGGGACTTGATGTTGCTTTGTTGCAAGTTGTGTTCTGTGTTGTTCTGCTGGATACTGGGGGCATGCTATATTGGCTCTGGAATGTGTGGCAACACTTGTGGTCTTTCCCCAGCACGTTCCTGGCTGGCCTGGTGACATTTTGATGCTCCTTCAATAACTCCAAAAGACTGGAAGTAGGGTAAATACTGAAAGGCTTTTATTCGCAGTAAAATGTGACCTCCATCATGCTGAGTGTCTGCCCTGGACTGAGGGAGGAGCAATGGCGCAATCGCCTTTATTCAGGGGTCTGTGGGAGGAGCCACAGGGGCAGTCAGCAGAGGGGCATGTCCAGACAGGTAACCCAGTTACAACATATATATATATATATATATATGGTTTACCACACATTTCACTGTATGTTTCGATGTACTTGTGATAAATAAACCTGAATCTGAAAGCAGCCAGCATAACCAAAGACCCCGCCCATCCTGGACGTCGGGGGCCCCTCCTGGGGTTGGAGGCATCTGTGTGTTTGTGACTGGGTGGGAGGGATTGAGGGGAGGAAAAGGGCTCGTTCTGCTGCTGCCTGTATTCCACTGGGCACTGTGGCATGCCACCTTGGCACCGGAATGTGTGGCAACACCTGTGGGCTGCCCGCAGCACATCCTTGTTGCACAAGCGACACATTTCACTGTCCACGTAATAGATAGGTGAATCTGAATCTGAAATCCACGCTGATACAGTACTCCCAACACACCACCGAGCTGGGTGGATGTTTTTTCTTGCAGAGGGGTGTGAATCTCAGGATCAGAATCTGGTTTAATATCACTGCCATATGTCATAAAATTTGTTGTTATCTGTGGAATTCTTGGCCACAGAGAGTGTGGAGGAAGATGGTAGTTTTGAAAGATCGGGGAATTGAGAGTGATGGGGAACTGGTACAGAGGGGAAACGAGGCCCGAGTCAGATTAACCGTGAGCACGCTGACTGTTACGACAGGCTTGAATAGCTCCCCTGTGATCACCCTGAAGGTCGGCCGCCCTGCAGAACTGACGGCCTGTCTCCCTGTCATCTTGGCAACAGGTCCACGAGTTGTCCAGAGAGATCTGCATCCGGCTGAGCGAGAACGGGACCAAAGACCCCGCCGACATCTCTACTGTGGCATACTACATCGAGAGGGACGTGAGTACAACTCCTGACTCTCTCCCGAGAGCACAGCCCTGCTCTTAAAGATAAGGATTGGTTTTGTTTGTCACGTACAGTGAAATCTCCTGTTTTCATCAAAGATCCAGCACGGTCTGAGGATGTGCTGGGGGCAACCCTCAGATGTCGCCATGCTTCTGACATCATCATAGCTTGCCCACAACTCACTGGAGCATCCAGAGGGACCCATGCGGTCGTGGGTAGAACAAACAAACTCCTTACAGACAGCGGTAGGAATTGAATCCAAGTCACTATGCAGTAAAGCGTTTCACTGACCACTGTGGCACCGTGATGCCCCATTCTACTAACTCCCTCACTGAGTGAGAATAGGCATTGCCCAGCAGCTGGGTTTCTATGGCAACTCCTTCCACCACACCTCCGTATCTTTCAGTTCCTCTCGCGCTTAAGGGAATCTGGGAGTGGGGGGGGCAGAGAGTGGTGATAATATGGAATGGGCTGCCAGAGGAGGTGGTGGGGGTGTGTACAATTAGAGTGTTTTATCGACACTTGGATGGAAACATGGATAGGAAAGATACAGGCCAATGCAGGCGACTGGGACTATCTCAGGAAGGCACCTTGGCTAGTACGGATGAGCTGGGCCAAATGGCCTCTTTCTATGCTTTATGACCTTATAATTCTGTAACCTTCCAGGATTCAGGCACTGCAGCACTCTGAGATGGTAAAACACTTCAGGATGGTGATAGTTGAAATACAAGAGCCTGTTACCTTGCTGTACAAACATAAATAACAAGATTTTCTTTCATTATTAAACCTAGCATGAGTTGGGCAGAGTACACTATTCACAATCAGAATCAGGTTTGATATCATTGGCATATGCTGTGGAATTTATGGTTTTGTTGTAGCAGTACAGTACAATACATAATATAAAAACTGTAAATTACAACAAATATACAGTATATAAAATAAATTAAATAAATAGTGCAAATAGAGCTTAAGACCGTGTTGCTTACTGAAATGCCCATGGCTCTGACTGTGGATTTCAGCTGTCGTAGTGCTGAACGGGAATATTCGATGATTCCTTTTGGAACTGCACACAACGAGTCGCTGGTTGTCTGTGCCATTTTGGCTCTCTGCAGATCCTTATGTTCTTAAGAATTGCCATAGTTGACCACGATGCAACCAGTCAGGACACCTTCACCAGTACCTCTGTAGAATCTTCGTCGACAAGCCGAACCTCCTTAACCTCTCATGGAAATAGAGACACAGGCTCAGTCTCTAAAACTCTAACCTAAAACTGTGGTTGGAGGAAAGGGGGAAGGCCAGGGGTATTTTTTTTTATACAGAGAGTGGGGGAGTAGGTTAAAAAGTCGTCTCAGGACTGTTCTGTGTTCTAACTCATTTTCTGTTTCCCAAAGTCTCGAACACAGAACAGTACAGCCCAAGAACAGGCCCTTCGGCCCACAATGTTGTGCTGAACCAGCCAAAAAGCAAATCAAATACACCCAAACACTAATCCCTCCTACCTACACAATGTCCATATCCCTCCATATTCCTCACATTCACATGCCTATCTAACTGTCTCTTAAAAGCCTCTAATGTATTTACCTATACCAGCCAGCTCATTCCGGGCATCCCCCCAAAAAATTTACCCCTCACATCCCCTTTGAACCTACCCCCTCTGACCTTCGCTGCATGCCCTCTGGTATTAGATATTTCTTCCCTGGGAAACAGATACTCTTTGTCCACTCTATCTATGCCGCTCATAATTTAATAAACTTGAAACGTTTACTGTTTCTCTCTCCACAGATGCTGCCTGACGTGCTGAGTGCTTCCATAATTTTAATTGATTTTCTTTTATTTTTGAAACCCACGTCTGGTTGGCTGGGTCACTCTCAAAGTCAAAGTCGAGTTTATTGTCATTTACGCAGGACCGTGTATGCACAGTGCAGTGAAAAGCTCACAGGCGCGTGGCATCATATGAGCAGCATTCACGAGTGTTCTGATCTCCCCGCAGCTGAAGACGAACAGGTTCACTCTGGAAGTGGATGGGAAGAGCTTGCAGGTGGAGAGGGAGTCGGTCCAGGTTTGGTTCTTTGACAACGAGCCTCCCCGGATCAACATGAAGTCCATCTCGCCGGGCTTTGCGGCCATCATCATCATCATTGCACTGGCCATTCTAACCGGGATCGCAGTGTTTGTGAGTACATTCCGCAGGACGGTGGTGAGGGGGAGATCTATTCTTACCAGCACCCACTGAGCATGCTTTCATGGCCCGTTAAATATGGGGTTTTGTTGGGCTCTCTAGCAAAGCTGCAAATACACCAGGGGAAAGGTGACCTAATGCTTGGACTGAATTTCACACTAAATCATTTGGTCTCACTCTGTCAGAGTGCCTTTCATCCACCCCTTCTCTGCTATCTAAAACTATTTTCTCTATATTGCTGTCTAGGCTGGTTATGGACATAAGTAGATAGTTAAATTACTCACAGTCCTGATGAAGGATCTTGACCTGACACTTTGACTGTCCATTTCCCTCCACAGATGCTGCCCAACCTGCCAACTCTCCACCATCCCCTGCTACTCCCCTCTGCCTCCCTCGCCTCTCTCGCTCTATTGCAGCCCAGTAGTGTAGCAGTTAGTGTAACAGTATTATAGTACCAGTGACCTGGGTTCGATTTGCGCCATTGTCTGTAAGGACTTTGTCATTCTCCCTGTGACCACCTGTATTTTCACCGGGTGCTCCACCTTTCTCCCACTTTACAAAGATGTAAGTGTTAGTAGGTTAATTAGTCACGTGGGTATAATTAAGTGGGCCAGAGTGGCCTGTTACCGGCTATATCTCTAAACAAAATAAACAATTCCATGCTCCAACCTTACTCTGCTTTCAAATTTCATCTTCATCAGCCCCTTGTCACCTCCCAGCTTCTGTCACTGTTCCCACTCATTCCATTCCCAGTCTATCTGCTCATCCGCCTCCCCACCAACCTGGATCCAACTACCGCCTGCCAGCTCCTAGAGCTCAGAACAGTCCAACGCAGTACGGGCCCTTTGACTCACAATGTTGTACCAACCTTTTAACCTACTCCAAGATCGGTCTAAATCTGCCCTCCACATAGCCCTTCATTTCCTTTCATCCATGTGCCTATCAAGAGTCTCTTAAATGTCCCTAATGTATCTGCCTCAACCACCCTCTGTGGCAGGGCGTTCCACACACTCACTGCTCTCTGTGTAAAAACCTACCATGACATCCCCCTATACTTTCCTCCAATCATCTTAAAATTATGCCCTCTTGCAATAGTCATTTCCACCCTGGGTAAAGGTCTCTGTCTGTCCACTCGAATTATTCTCCTTATCATCTTGTTCATCTCTATCAAGACACCGCTCATTCTCCTTCATTCCTAAGAGAACTAGCTCGCTCAGCCTATCCTCACGAGACATGCTCTCTAATCCAGGCAGTGTCCTGGTAAATCTCTGCACCCTCTCTACATGCTCCACTTAGGGGTTCCCAACCCGAGGTCCATGGACCCCTCGGTTAATGATAGGGGTCCATGGCATAAAAAAGTTTGGGAACCCCCTGCTCCATATTCTTCCTGGAAGTGACCAGAACGGAACATAATACTCCAAATGTGGTCTTGCTCCATTCCTTCCCCTCACCTCTTTAAACTGACTATCTCCACTGTACCTTCCAGTCCAGGTGAAGGGTCTTGACATGAAACATCTACAGTCCATTTCCCTCCACAGATGCTGCCTGACCTGCTGAGTTCCTCCAGTGTTTTTTGTGTCTGCTCCAGATTCCAGCCTCTGCAGAAACTCCTGTGCCTTCTCCAGCACCGTTTGATGTTCATGCCTTCCATCAGAATGATTTGGGGTGAAAAACAAGAGGGATGATTTGAGGGGATGTAACTCTAATATCACTGTGTGTTTGCAGGTTGTGGTCAGGAGGAGAGCGAAGGAGGACTGGCAGAGGATCCAGTTTGAAGTGATTGAGGTGATGTATCGTGCTCAGACCTCTGTGCAGCTCTTCCATGGTAGGGTCACTTGGGATTTAGTTCAGTGACTGATGTTCCAGTTTCTGTCTGCTGCAAAAGGCAGGATCTCCTGGTGGCTACCCGTTTCAGTTTGACTTTCTGTTCCCATTCTGACATGTTGGTCCATGGCCTCTTTTTCTGCCATTTTGATGCCATACTCAGGTTGGAGGAGTAACATCTCATATTCTGTTTGGGTAGCCTCCAACCTGATGGCATGAACATCGATTTCCCGAACTTATGGTAATCTCCTCTCTCCTCCTCTCTTTTTCCATTGCCCATTCCAGCTCCCCCCTTACCCCATCTTTGGTTCCCCTTCTCTTTCTCTTTTTCCCATGGTCCACTTTCCTTTCTCATCAGATTTCACCTTCAACCCTTTAACTCTTTAAAGAAAAGATTAGCATTATTCGATGTACATCGAACCACACAGTGAAATGTGTTAATTTGCACCGAATCAAAGAACTGAGGACTGTGCTGAGCAGCCCACTAGCGTTGCCTCGTGACTGTTAAACTCCATCCCTGGATTCACAAAGGCAAACACACCATATAGCTTTTTAACCAGCCTAATTTGTAGAATCTCAGGGACGTGGGGAGACTAAAGTGGGATTCTTGACTGATGGTCAGTGCAGACTCTGTGGCACAAAGTGTCCCTTTGTGTGCTGTATGACTCTATATTGCACAGTCTACTGGATGGGGAATAAAGACCAGGGTAGAGGAATTCCCGTTCTGTATTCCTGTCCACCCTCACCGTTCCGACTGTCCAGCCCAACTCCTGGTGCTGAAGACTTTGCCAGAACAGGGATTGATGATCTCTGGTGTCTGATGATGGCAATGAATAGCAATGGTCAGACTGATCAAGGCAGCCTTTCAGGGCACGATTTACACGGGGAAGGGCAAGGGCCCAGGGAGAGCACTGCAGAACAGGAAGGCTGAGGGTACGAATGCACAGTCCTCTGAAAGTGGTGACAAATGTAGACAAAGTAGTGAAGAAGTTGTGTAGAGCATTCTGCCCATCGAGTCTGCTCATGGCTGATTTGTTGTCCCTCTCAACCCCATTCTCCACCTTCTCCCATAACCTTTGACCCCTTACTAATCGAGAACCTATCAGCCTCTGCTTACTCAATAACTTGTCCTCCACAGCCGTCTGTGGCAATGAATTCCACAGATTCACCTGTGCTTTCTGCTGTTCTTGCTCTCTCTCATTTCACTGTGTCCCTCATGGGTTTTGTTTTAGCAGGGCCAGGAGTTGGAGCACCACCAGCTGGCCCAGAGGATGGGTTTAGCACGTTAACCCTCGAGAAACTAACTTGACCTTTCGGATTCTCGGAACCAAGTCTTGCTTTTTATAGCACCCAAGACCTTCTGTAGCCTCAGGAAGAGCCTCGGTTGTCGCAAGTATTGATGATCAAACTCAGCAGAACAGATCTAAAGCAGGTTGTAACCAATGTCTCCATTGCCAAGAAGCTTAGACACCTTGCAGATTGACTCTTAATTAAGCTGCCGTGCTAATGTTTAACTAGAGATCCACCGAAGATCCATGTAGGGATTCAGGTTCTTCAGCCCATGCGCTCATGTTTTTGAGAGAGACATTTGCTGGTTCCTGCTCTTTGCAGGTGAAAATTCTCTTCTGGAGGGGCAGCTTTGGGCAAGTTGCCCACTCATTCTATGAAATGGAAAAATCAGGTTGGTTATGAATTCCTTCAGAGCTGCTCCGCGGTGCCATAGAAGTCCTGAATAAGCACGGATTTCCTCCAGTGGGCAGAGACAGCCTCCGGGAGACTTCTGGCTGAGATATTTCAACATGATACGTGCTACATTTTGTTTAACAATTGCTTTAATCACTGTAAAAGGGCCTATTATGTGATAAGTGTAGATGCCAATTTGTGAAATAAAGACCCACATAAGGGTCAAAAATGCAAACTTGGTATTTGAAGTACTGCAGAGTTTAGCAGGAACTCATCAAAAACAAATGGGCTGTGAAATTGGTGCCAGTTTGAGTTAAGTGATGGTAATGAGTCTATTTAAATACAGTGTTAACATTAAAAGGCATTAGCTACTCATGAAATGCACCACTTTTACACTGTAGATTATTGCAGTCATTCCAAGGACATTTCAAACAAAATTATGTATCCTGGTTTCCATTGAACATTTGTAAGATTTTTAGTGTAGAACAAAAGTTACAATGTATCTCTCTAGGTCAGTCCCTTCCCAGCTACATCCATGGTACTTCACATGCTCTTGATCTCAACAACTCTCAATCAACTCCCTAGCCCTGATTGCTTCACTTTCACCAAGGATGTCCAGTCCCTGTACACCTCTATTCCCGCCCCCCCATTAAAAAGCCCATATAGTTCTCTGCCTCTGTCAACAACAGATCTTGACCAGTTCCTGTCCACCACCACCCTCCTGGGTCAGGTAGAACTGGTCCTCAACTTGAACAATTTCCCTTCCAGCTCCTCTCACTTTCTCCAATCCTGAGGTGTAGCCATGAGCACCCGTGTGGACCCCAGCTATGCCTACCTTTTCTTTGGCTACATAGAACAGTCCATGTTCGAAGCCTTTGTTGGAAATGCGCCCCAACTCTTCCTTCGCTACATTGACGACTGTATTGATGCTGCTTCATGCACCCATGCTGAGCTCGTCAATTTCATCAACTTTGCCTCCAACTTCCACCCACTTAAATTCACTTGGGTCCATTTCTGACACCTCCCTCCCCCTTCTTAATCTCTTTTTCTCCATTTCTGGAGACAAACTATCTACTGATATCATTTATAAACCTACCAATTCCACGGTTATCTTGACTATACCTCACCCTGTCTCCTGGAAAAGTGCTATTCCTTTTTCTCTATTCCTTTGTCTCCACCATATCTGTTGCCAGGACATTAGAAACATCTTCTTCAAAGAATGGGGTTTCCCTTCCTCCTCCATTTATGTTACCCTCACCCACATCTCCTCCATTTCCCCCTATCAGCACTCACCCCATCTTTCCACCACCTTTACAGGGAATAGAGTTCCTCTTGTCATCACCTACCATCCCATGAGCCTCTGCATCCAACACACCATTCTCCGCAATGTATGCCATCTTCACATCTTTCCCTCTCCCCTGCCCCACCCCATTCTCTGCTTTCCCCAGGGATCACTTCCTCCGTGATTTCCTTGTCCATTCGAACCTCCCCACTAATCTCCCTGGCACTTATCCCTGCTGTGGTAGAAGTGCTACACACCCATTCACCTTCTTCCTTACCTCTAAGTGAGACAACACTTTGCCTATGAATCTGTTGGGGTCTTCTACTGTGTCCAGGGCTCCTGATGTGGCCTCCTCTACATTGGTGAGAGTCAAAGTAGACTGGGAGACCCATTTTGTCAAGCACCTTAGCTCCATCTGCAAAAAATCAGGATTTCCTGGTGGCCAACCGTTTTAATTCCCATTCCGACATGCCAGTCCATGTCACAATGAGGCCACTCTCAGGTTGCAGGAGCAATCCCTCATTCTGTCTGAGTAGCCTCCAACCTGATGGTATGAACATCATTTTCTCCAACCTCCAATAATTTTTCCCTCTTCCCCATTCCCTATTCCCTCTTTTTCAATTCTCTACTTTGTCCCCACTCTCACCTCATTTCCTCACCTGCTTATCACCCTCCCCGGCATTCCTCTTCTTTCCCTTTTTCCCATGGTTCACTCTCCTCTCCTATCCGAGTTCTTCTTCTCTAGCCCGTTACCTTTTCCACCTATCACCTCCTAGCTTGTACTCCTCCTCTCCCCCACCTTCTTATTCCGGCTTCTTCCCACTTCCTTTCCAGTCCTGATGAAGGGTCTCGGCCTGAAACATTTATTCCTCTCCACAGATGCTGCCAGACATACTGAGTTCCTTCAGTATTTTCTCTGTGTGGCAAGGAAGTATGTAGAAGCTTTAGGGAGGGTGCAGAAGAGATTTACCAGGGTGCTGCCTGGAATAGAGTGCTTGTCTAATGTGACAGCCAGAGATTTTTTCCCAGGGCAGAAATGGCTAATACAAGGGAGCATAATTATAAGGTAATTAGTGAAATGTTTGGGGGGATATTAGAGGTAGTTCCCCCCCACCCCACATAGAGTGGTGGGTGCATGAAACATGCTGCCGGGGGGTGGGGTGGTGATACAGATAGATACATTAGAGCTATTTAAGAAACTCTTAGATAAGCATATGAATGATAGAAAAATGGAGGGCTATGTGGGTAAGATTGATCTTAAAATAGGTTAAAGATTGAGTGCAACATTTTGGGCTGAAGGGCCTGTACTGTACTTCTATGTTAAGAAAATACTTGTCAGGAGTGTTCCTTCCACAAAGACACAGGTAGAAATGTGGGACTGAGATCCTATCTTACAGATGAGTGGTTAAAACAAATCCTCACTTGTGTTTTGAGGAAGCCTAGGGGACGTGTACCAGACCAATACTTAAGAGTGACTGTGTTATGAGGAAAGATTGGGTAGGCCATGTCAGAGAGAGGGGGGTGGCGCAGTGGGAGAAAACGATTGAAGTAAGACATAGAAACAAATTTAGACCTTGGGATGATGGGACTATGCAGAATAATAGTTCAGCATGGACTAGATGGGCAAAAGGACTGTTTTTGTGTTGTAGGGCAGAAAGTTATGTGAGATGGGCAGAGAAAGATTTTTAGATAGAGAATGGTGGGTGACCGGAAAAGAACTATCAGGTTAGTGATAGTGAGCTAGTGAGGTTTAAGAGGCTGTTAGATAGATAAAGGAATCTGCAGGCAGAAGGGAATAGATTAATTTGGCAACACACAGAAAATACTGGAGCAACTCAACAAATCAGGCAGCATCTATTGGAGGGAACAAACAGTCAACATTTTGGACTGGGATCCTTAATCAGGACCGTTTAATTCTGCACTGTGTTTGGCACAGATATCATGCGCTGAAGGCCTGTTCTTGTGCTGGCCATGTTGTGTGAGAAAATTTAGAACCAAGGGGCACAGTTTAAAATTAGAATTTTCCTCAAAGACAGAAACAAGGCGCTGTTCATTCTCTGAGGGTCATCTGCTTCTATTGCCTTTTGTGGAGGAGAATCCTTAACTATTTTTAAGGCAGTGGTAGTTAAACACTTTGTGAAATATCTTAAGTCTACAACCCAACTCCAGCCTCCCAACCCAATTTCACTCCCACCAAAGCAGGCAGCACGTAGCGCAGCGGTTAACGCATCGCTTTACGGTGCCAGCTTTCGCTGATCTGGGTTCCATTCCCGCTGCTGTCTGTAAGGAGTTTATACATTCTCCCTGTGACCACGAGGATTTCCTCCAGGTGCTTCGGTTTTTTCCCACATTTCAAAGTTGTACGGGTTAGGCTTAGTCAGTTGTGGGAAAGCTATGATGGCACCAGAAGTGTGGTGACACACGCAGGCTGCCCAGCACACTCCCCTCTGATTTCGTTTGTCACAAACGATGCATTTCACTGTACGTTTCAATGTACACGTGACAAATAAAGCTAAAAGCGAAAAAGGCTAAAAAACCAAAGCAACAACACACACTCCATATCATCAAACATCACTGAAACCCGCCCTTTAGACATCAAGTCCACACCCATTTACACCAGTCCCATTTTATCTTCATAATTTCCCTCAATTTCCTCCGATTTTACTACTCTTTTACACACTGGGACACATTACCAACCTGTGTGTCTTTAAGATGTGGGGCAGCCTGTACCTGTGTGGTACAGCCAGAACGTGCAAACTCCACTCTGGTATCACACAGTGTCAGGATTGTCACAGCAAAGCAGCATCCATCATCGGGGCCCACAGCTCAGGTCATGCTCCCTTCTCACTGCTGCTATCAGGAAGAATTTCAGAACTCACACCACCAGGTTCAGGGGCAGTTATTACCCCCCAACCATCAGGCTCTTGAACTAGAGGGGATAAATTCACTTGCCTTATCACAGAACTGTCCCCACAACCTATGGACTCACTTTCAGGAACTCTTCATCTTATGTTCTTGATATTTAATGTTTATTTATTAATATTACTTTTTTCTTTTGCATTTGCAGTTTGTTCTTTTGCATACTGGTTGAACACTCAAGTTAGGTGCTGTCTTCTATTCACTCTATTATGATTATTGGATTTACTGTGCATCCCTCCAAAAAAACACAAACCCCAGGGTTGTATATGGTGACATATATGTACTTTGATAAATTTGTTTGGAACTTTGAACCTGGGTCACAGGAGCTCTACCCACTGCCACTGAGTTCCCACGGGTTGATGTGCTTCAGCTACTTTGGACTTCTCTCTCTCAATCCCTTTGAACGATTGCCCTTGTCAATCACTGCCAGTTACCCTCACCTCTGGCCCCTGAACTCTTCCACTGCATTGTAAATATTCATGCTGTTAGTTCAGCACATCAAACATTAACAGGCCTCCACTAACACGGCCCTTAGGCTAAGACTCAATGAGGACCAGCACAATCAGCTGCTGCCTTCGGCCACTCAGGTTAACAGTGTTCTGCTTGGTAGTTACAATAATTAACAAAGGACTGCTTTCAGGACTTATTAGCAAGCTTAATGACTTGAGAAAGTCATCTCGCTCTTTAGGTAAGCCTAACATTTTATTAATTGTTGCTTTGCCCATAACCACAAGAAATTGCAGAAAATTGTGGACACATTTTAGTAAACCAGATTAGATTAACCTTATTCGTCATATGTATTATGCCTTGGAAAGGTATTCATCCCCCCTTGTCCAGTGAACCACCTTGCAGCTATTATAGCCAGCAGTCTTTTTGGATAAGTCTATTAGCTTTGCACAATGTGATGGAGCAAGATTTACCCATTTCTCCTTGCAAAATTGCTCAAGCTGTGTCGGGTTAGTTGGGAAGTGGTGGTGGACAGCAATCTTGAGGTCTTGTCAGAGATGTTTGATTGAGTTAAGGTCAGGACTCTCACTGGGCCACTCAAAGACATTAATTTTCTTCATCTGAAGCCACTCCGTAGTTGCTCTGACAGTGTGCTTTGGGTCATTGTCCTGCTGAAAGATCAACTTGCTCCCCAGTTTAAGCTTTCTGGCAGGTTTTTATCCAGGACCTCTCTGTATTTAGCAAGATTCATCTCCCCATCAATCCTGACCAAATTTCCAGTCCCTGCTGCTTAAAAGCACCCCCATAGCATGATGCTACCTCCACCATACTTTACCCTAGGGATGATGTTACCTGGTTGATGTGCAGTATTAGATTTATTCCACATGTACCACTTAGTGTCGAGGCCAGAAAGTTCCAATTTAGTCTCATCAATTTAGTCAAGACCTTCTTCCAGATCTTTACGGTATCTTCTAAGTGACACTTTGCAAAGTCTTTACAGGCAAGAATATGCTTTTTCTTTGGCCAGGGTTTCTTCCTTGCCATTCTTCCATAAGTACCATTTTTGTGCAAGGCCTTAGAGATTGTGGAGCCATGAATTTCATCTGCAGTTGCAGCCAGACTTTAGCAGCTTGCTCACCAGAATGACTACCTGTTAGCGTCACAGCAGGCTCTCTAACAAACGCAATTCTTCTCCGGCAACTAAGTTTAGAGTGGCAGCCTTACCAAGGCAGTGTGACTGTAGCTTCATATTTTTTCCACTTTTTCGTGATAGACTGCACTGAATTTCGAGGTGCAATATTTTCCAATGCCTTTGAGATGGTCTTGTACCCATTCCCAGATTTGTGGTTTTCTTATCATTTCCCTGACATGTCTTGAATTCTCTTTTGTCTTCATTTTGGTTTGATCTGTTGTAAAATGACATGTCCACACTGTTGGACCTTACAGAGAGAGAGTTGATCATCCAATTTTCTACATCAACAAACTGATGTAGAAAAAAGGTAATATATTGCACCTGAGGAACGTCAGTGGAGTTATTACAAAGGGGATGAATATTTTTTTCAGCCTCAATTTTGTTTTTTAATTTTTAGTAAACTGGAATTTTTCTTTTGATTTGACTTGATGCACAATGTTTTGTAGATAGCTAAAAATCCTACTTCAATATATTTTAAATTTAGAAAATGAGACAGTAAAATGTGAAAATAGTTGTGGGGTCTGAATACATCTTCAAGGCATTGTACATTGAAACATCCAGAAAAATGCGATGTTTGCATCAAATCAAATCAGTGAGGATTGCAAGTGTCGCCATGCTTCTGACACCAATATATCATGTCTACAACTCGCTAACCCTTATGTTTTTGAAATGTAGGAGGAAACCCATGTGGTCATGGGGAAAACATGCAAACTCCTCAAAGGCAGCAGTGGGAATTGAACTCTGATCAGTGACGTTGGCACTGTAAAGCAATGTGATAACTGCTACGCGACTGCGCCACCCACAGAAACCAGCCTCTCCTCCTTGGACCCTATCTACACTTCTCACTGCCTCAGTAAAACAGCCAACAGAATGAAGGACCCCATCAGCCCCAATCTCTCTCCCCACCCCCCCCCCCACCACCATCAGACAGAAATACGAAAGCCTGAAAGCATGCAACACCAGGCTCATCACAGCTTTAATCCCTGCCATCAGACTCAACCTCATTATGGTTCGTGCAGCCTACTATCTGTTTGCACTGTACTTTCTCTGTAACTACAACACCTCACTCTGCACACGTTTATTGTTTTTCCCCTTAAAATACTTCGATGCATTGTTGTAATGTAATATTCTGTATTGACAGCATGCAAAAATGTTTTCACTCTACCTCGGTATATGCTACAATAATAAACCATAAGATCCTATGACAAAGGAGCAGAATTAGGCCATTGAGGGACCCAAACAGTCCTTCCAGCTGAGGCAACACTTCACCTGTATATCTGCTGGGGTCGTCTATTGTATCCAGTGCTCCCGATGCAGCCTCCTCTACATTGGTGAGACCCGTCATAATTTAGGGGACCGCTTCGTCGACCACCTCCCCTCCAAAAGTGGAACTTCATAGTAGCTAAGTGCTTTAATTCAGATTCCCATTCCAACGTGTCGGTCCATGACCCTCTCTCGTGCCACGAGGAGACCACACTCAGGGTGGAGCAGCAACATCTTAGATTATGAGGACACGTAGTCCTCTTTTATTGTCATTTAGTAATGCATGCATTAAGAAATGATACAGTATTCCTCCGGTGTGATACCACAGGACAGACCAAGACTGAAAAAACTAACAAAACCACATAATTATAACATGTAATTATATTCTGTCCGGGTAGCCTCCAACCTGATGGCATGAATATTGATTTCTCCTTTTGCTAAAAAAAAATCTCCTTCCCCTCCACTCTTCTGTTTCCCACCCTGGCCTCTTGCTTCTTCTCACCTGCATATCACCTCCCCCTGGGTCCCCCCCACCCCCTATGGTCCACTCTCCTCTCCTATCAGATCCCTTCCTCTCCAGCCCCTCACCTTTCCTACCCACCTGGCTCCACCTATCACCTTCTAGATATCCTCCTGCCCCCTCCCCCCACCCTCTCCAGCCCTGAAGAAGGGTCTCAGCTCGAAACGTCCATTGTTGATTCATTTCCATCGATGCTACCTGATCTACTGAGTTCCTCCAGCATTTTGTGTGTGTTGCTTTAGATCTCCAGCGTCTGCAGAATTCCTCATGTTTATGATTAGGCTATTCAGCCCACTGGGTTTGCTCTGTGATTCCATTATGGCTCATTTCCCTCTAAATCCCAGTCTCCTGCCGTCTCCCCATAGCCTTTGAAGCCTTTACTAATCAAGAACCTAATAAACTCCACTTTAAATGTACCCAATGACTTGGCCTCCAGTCACCTGTGGCAGTAAATCCCACTGATTAACCACCCTCTGGCCAAGGAAATTCCTTCTCATCTCTGTTCTAAAGGGATGACCCTCTATCCTGAGGCCGTGCCCTCTGTTCCCAGAGTCCCCCACTATAGGAAACATCCTCCTTATGTCCACTCTATCTAGCCCTTTCAATATTCAGTAGGTTTCAACTAGATCTCGCTCATTCTTTTAAACTCCAAACTAATTTGCCAGTTTACCATTCAGTAAGATGAACTATCTTCAGGCAGGACAGCTTGCTGGGAAAAAAAGTTGATTTTCTTGGTTCTTAGTTCATAGAAAATACTCCAGAAAAACAAATTTAGCATTTCAGACTGTGTTGGCTCTTAATCAGTAGTATTACCCTTCCCTACCCCACCACTTCCCCAGCACCCTATAATCTTCCCAAGTATTTTTGTCCGCAAGGAATAGGATCAGGAGAAGTCCATTCAGCACCTCAAACCCGCCTCACTGTTTACCCTGATCAAGTTTTATCTGCCCCAGGCCTCATCTCTAGCACCACAGAATTAGGCCATTTAGCCCCTCAAGTCTGCTCTGTCATTCCATCATGTATGATTTATCATCCTCTCAATCCCTTCTACTGCCTCCCCCCCCCCATACCTTTAACACTAATCAAGAACCTGTCAAATTCTGTTTTAAATGTACCCAATGACTTGACCTCTTTACCTGTACAAACAATCCAGCAGTTTCTGCAGTGGACCTGTGAGTGGTGGGAGCTGAAATGAGGGCTCCTTGTAATATTCTGCAGGGATTATTTTCAGCTAATAGCAAAAAGAGTCACATACCACCAGAACGGTCCCAGGAATGAAAGTCTCCTCCAATACGGAGGGGGTGGGTTGCGTGGGGAATCTCCTGGTAAGCTTGCTTCTGGGCCCAGCCCAGATGTCCATTCGTGGACCCAGGAAGTGGGCAGTCAAGACCTTTGCCCAAGCCAACTGCCTGCCCCTCTTCCAGGGTTACGTTCTTGGAGAGGGAGGATCCAAATTACAATGGGCACAGTGGAGAATTTCCCAGAACAGTGGGCTACCAAGAAATGTAGAGTTTCGTAGACAACAGCAATCGTATTTTAATTTGAAATTGTCAATAGTTTTGTAAACCCCTGATTATTGTATGTATTTTGTGAGTGAATAAACATGTATGTTTGTTAAAAATGAGTATTTGGGACTGTACTCTTTGGCGATCAGAATGATTGGGGGGGGGGGGAGGTGAGTGAGGTGGAAATCTCATTAAAACCTAATGAATACTGAAAGGCCTGGATAGAGTGGACGTGGAGAGCAGATTTCCATTGGTAGGTGAGTCTAGGATCCAAAGGCACAACCTCAGAATAAAGTGCTGTCTCATTGGAATTAAGACGAGGAGCAATTTCTTCAGCCAAAGGGTGAAATTCACTGCCACAGGACTATGAAAGCAAGTCATTGGATATAGTTACGGCAGAAATTGATGGGTTCTTGATTGGTAAAGGGGTTAAGGATTATGGGGAGAAGGTGGGTGAATGGGGCTGAGATTTAAAAAATAAGGAATGATTGAATGGCAGAGCAGACCTGATGGATTAAATTCTGCTCCTTTATCTTGTGGTCTATGCTGGATTCACTTGCAGAGTTTAAAGGCAAAGGGAATTTGGGGTAAGACAAATTGACAATCTGAAAGAAAACAGCATCCTCATAAAGCATAGTCACTGCAGAAGACAACAGGAACCACAGTAGTTCATTCCAAAATATATAGTTTACAGTTTTTATTAAGATATGACTTACAGGACTTCAGGAAGGTGGAGAAAGTTATGCAAACAACCCTCAAGAGTCGAGCTCTGTCCCCAAACTCCTGTACCTTAAAAGCCTTCAGAGAAGCAAAGTAGAAAGGTTTATGCAAGGAATCGTTAGGTTAAAGGTAAAGTCCTTCAGGTGTGCCCTCCTGTTTCTTGTACAAGACGTTCTCTTTTGACTTTTTGAAGTCTTCATTGGTTACTTTCATCCTTCGCTCACGTAGGGCCATCAGACCAGCTTCTGTACAGATTGCCTGCAACAGAGGAACACGGGTCACATTAAAATGGTGAACACAGCCCGATCTAACAAAGGAAAAGCCCTCCCCTCACTGCTACCATCAGGAAAGAGGTACAGGGGCCTTAGGTCCCACACCATAAGTTTGATCATTAAGTTTACTTTGAACTTTTTAAAATTCCTACCAGTCCCTTACCAAATCTCACAGACACTTCAACATCAGAGTAATCATCTTCTCTACAAATTCCTGATTGTAATCAGTACAATGAAATTATAGAAGATGTTGGCGAGACTGAATTTGTGTTGTGTACCTTTGGTTGCCTCGTTATAAGACATCTTTAAACTGGAAAGAGTGCAGAGAAGATTTACGAAGATGCTGCCAGGATTTAAGGGCCTGAGTTAAGGAAAGGTTAGATAGGTTAAGACTTTTTCCCCTGGAAAGGTGGAGGTTGAGGGGCAACCTTACAGGGATTTATAAAATCTGGAGGATATATATAAATAAAAGGTAAATAGCCACAGTCTGTTCCCCGACCCCCCAACCCTGGCAGGGGAGTCTAAAACTAGAGGGAAAAGGTCTGAGACACATGACATTCTGTAAATGCTGGAAATCTTGAGCAAAACATATAAAATACTGGAGGAACTCAGCTAGTCAGGTAGCGATTGTGGATGGGAAGGTCTCAGCCTGAAACGTTGACCATTTTGTTCTCCTCCATAGATGCTGCCAGATATGCTGAGCACTTTGTGTGTTGAACATAGGGTTGAAGCAAGAGGGGAAAGATTTAAAGATAGCAGAGGAAAGGGTAGAGGTGGGTACAATTATGACATTTAAAAGCAATTTTACAGTTACATGGAAAGGACATGTTTGGAGAGATATAGGCTAACCAAATACAGGCAAGTGGGAGTAGTTTGGTCAGCAACATGGTGGGCAAGGGTGAGTTGGGCCGAAGGTCCTGTGACCCTAGTAGCTAAACAAGGAACATTTAGCCAAAGATGATGGGAACTTGAATATTTCATAATCTTTTTCAGGTCCCTCACTAAACAGCTCATGTCTATTGATCAGCCACATGGACAAAGACAGGAAGTACCAATAAATGCTGGAAATAAAACAAAGAACTGCAACCATAGGAAATGTGAAATAAAAACAGGAAATCTCAGTAGGTCAGTACATCAAGTAGAGGCACGGTAGCAAAGCAATTACAGTATTGCACTTACCAACGACATCACCTCTGATGATATTGAACTCCACAAGATATCATAGGTTGATCCCCTACACCTAGGACACAATCTAGCTGGAGGCAGGTAGAAAAAACACCAAAGAATAAAGTCCTCCACACACCTTAATATCTGCCCCAGACAGATCATCTTTGGCCAGGATCAGCTCATCCAGACTCACGTCTTGTGCCACTGTCATCCTACTCGTGTGGATCTGGAAGATTCGGCGCTTTGTCTTCTCGTCAGGAAGAGGGAATTCAATTTTACGATCAATCCTTCCTGGAACAAAACCAAGTGCAAAAAGAGACTAGCATTTGATTGGCAATTGGATTATAGTTGTTACATTATTGATAGATGTGTACAAGGTGATTAGAGGTGTAGTTTGAGTGGATGGCCAGAGACTTTTTTCCAGGCTAATATGAGGGGGCAGAATTTCAAGGTATTTGGAGGAAAGTATAGGGTGATGTCAAAGGTAGTTTTTTCTTTAAGAAACAGAGTGATGTGTGTGTGGAACACTCTGCTAGGGGTGGGGGTAGAGGCAGATACATTAGGGACATTTAAGATTCTCTTAGATAGGCACAATAATGACAGAAAATTGGATGGCTATGTTGGAGGGAACTGTTAAAGTGTTCTTGAAATAGGTTAAAAGGTTAGCACAACATCATGGGCTGAAAGGCCTGTACTGTACTGTACTGTTCTATGTTCTGAGATAGTGAAAAACTTTATTTGGTATGTTAACTATACAGATCATTTTCAAAATATCAGTACATTAAGATAGTACAAATAAGAATAATAATAAGATGCAGAATAAAGTGTTACAGTTACACAGACTGTGCAGTGCAGGAAAGCAATAAAAATTGTAAGGACCATGACAAGATTGCGAGATCAAAGGCTCATCTAACAAGAGGTTCATTCAACAATCTCATAACAGTGAGACTGAATCTGTCTTTGAGCATAGATAGTGCATGTTTTTAAGTTTTTTGTATCTTCTGCCCAATGGAAAAGGGAGAAGAGAGAATATCCGGGGTGGGTGGGGTCTTTCATTATGTTGGCTGCTTTCCTGAGGCAGAATAGAAACATAGAAAACCTACAGCACAATACAGGCTCTTCGACCCACAAAGCTGTGTCCTTTCCTTAGAACTACCTAGGCTTACCCATAGCCCTCTGTTTTTCTAAGCTCCATGTACCTATCCAGGAGTCTCTTGAAAGATCCTATCGTTTCCGCTTCCACTGCCGCCGCTGACAGCCAATTCCACACACTCACCACTCTCTGCATAAAAAACTTACACTTGACATCTCCTCTGTACCTACTTCCAAGCACCTTAAAACTATGCCCTCTCGTGCTAGCCACTTCAGACCTGGGGAAAAAGCCTCTGACTATCCACATGATCAATGCCTCTCATCATTTTATACACCTCGATCAGGTCACCTCTCATCTTCTGTCACTCCAAGGAGAAAAGGCCGAGTTCACTCAACCTGTTTTCATAAGGAATGCTCCCCAATTCAGGAAACATCCTTGTAAATCACCTCTGCACCCTTTCTATGGTTTCCACATCCTTCCTATAGTGAGGCGACCAGAACTGAGCACAGTAATCCAAGTGGGGTCCGACCAGGGTCCTATATACAGTAGCTGCAACATTACCTCTCAGCTCTTAAACTCAATCCCACGTTTGATGAAGGCCACCGTATGCCTTCTTAACCACAGAGTCAACCTGCGTAGCAGCTTTGAGTGTCCTATGGACTCGGACTCCAAGATCCCTCTGATCCTCCACACTGCCAAGAGTCTTATCATTAATACTATATTCTGCCATCATATTTGACCTATCAAAATGAACCACCTCACACTTATCTGGGTTGAACGCCATCTGCCACTTCTCAGCCCAGTTTTGCATCCTATCAATGTCCCACCGTAACCTCTGACAGCCCTCCACACAATCCACAACACCCCCAATCTTTGTGTCATCAGCAAATTTACTAACCCAAATCAAAGGAAGAAAGGCTGGTTTTCATGATGTGCTGAGCAATGTCCACAACTCTGCAATCTCTTGTAGTTTTGGGCACATAAGAGTCTTTTCTACTCAGAGGATGATGGGTATATAGAACGAGCTACCAGAGGAAGTGGGGGAGTTGGATATAATTACATTTAAAAGACATTTAGACAAGTATAGGGAAAAGAAAGGTTTGCAGCAGGGGTTCACAACCTTTATGTGCCAGGGACCAATACCATCAAGCAAGGGATCTGTGGACCCAATGTTCTTAACAGGTTTAGAGGCAAATAATTGATACTAAAATGTACAATCATCGCAGAATCAAATATCGCTGTGATGATTGTACGCTTTAGTATCAACTGTTTGGCGACAATAAAGTATAAAGGCAAATTGGACAAGCTCAGGAAAACAACCTGATCAGAATGGACGTGTTGGGCCAAAGGGCATGACTCTGTCATTCTAAACAAACTGAAGGTCGACAAGATCACATTTCCAGGAAACGGTGCCTCATATTTACCCACAATTTCTCTTCTACAATTAGCTGCTTTGTGAACCCGATCAAATGGCACCTTCTATAGACTGACCTGGCCTGATGAGAGCTGGGTCCAGGGTTTCTATTCTGTTTGTGGCCATGATTACTTTCACGTCCCCCCGAGAGTCGAACCCATCCAGCTGGTTTAGCAGCTCCAACATGGTTCTCTGGATTTCCCGCTCACCACCCGAGTTGGAATCATATCTGAAAATGGAAGACAGATCAGCATTTGGTGTACTGACAGCTGGTACAGTCCAGATCGAACTGTGCCCACACACGATAGCAGGCGCAGTCCGTACCAAATATGCCGACAGCGGGCGCAGTCCTCACCAAACACAATGATAGCTGGTTCAATTATTGATCAAATGGTTAAGGATATCACAACCTCCTAGTAGCACCAAAAGTTATATCCACTGTGCACTGAAATCTATAAACGGAAACAATCCTTTTAAGCATTGCATAATCTAAGCGTTCAATAGCACTCCTCAACCCAGCTGACCTCTTAGTGCCGATGGCATCAATCTCATCAATAAACACGATGGAGGGTGCGTGCTCTTCAGCGACCCGGAACAGCTCGCGCACCAGCTTCGGCCCATCCCCCAGGTACTTCTGGATGAGCTCCGAGCCCACCACCCGCAGAAACGTCGCCGAGGTCTGATTTGCTACGGCCTTAGCCAACAGAGTCTTACCTGCAGTTAATTAAACACAGGGCACTAGTTAACATATCGTGATGTTTACAGAATTTGCTGCATCCTATTATACAGATGTAGACGTCACTGGAAACAGCAATATTTACTTCTCTTATTTTTAAAAAGGACAACAACCTTGCCATAGGTTTGGAGGCTTGCGTGCCTCAATGACCCAGAGAGCTATCTTGGCTGGAGTCAGGGCCTCGTGCTGTGGCTCCTGGTAAGGTCACCCATGCCAAACAGGTCAAAGGGTAGAGGCCAGACTACGAACGGTCCACCAGTCCTCCAGGTTTGGGGGTTCAGCTCAGGGATAACAACCCTAACTAGTCAAAATAAAATTTGTTATGGAAACAGCAATGAAGAAACCACCTAATTCTATGTGCGATGTTATTCCTGAATCTCCATCCAAGGCCCGACTTTAATGAAAACTGAGAGGAAGCTACTGGCATGATGAAGGACCCTGAACCACACCTGAGATGGTCAAGGACAGATAAATGGAGGACCTTCACTGCTGCCCTAAATGCCAGAGGCGTAACGGGCAGCAAGTAAAGGGGAGATGGCCAGTATAAAGAGGTGAAGGGACGGGATGGAGCAAGAGCTGAGAAGTGATTGGTGGATCCAGGCAAGGGGGTGAGGTTATAGGCAGATTGGGGAACAGGATAGGTGGGAATAGAAGCTGGGAGGTGATGAATAGATGTGACAAGGGGCTGAAGAAGATGGAATCTCAAAGAGAAAGAAGACAGGGCATGGATTAAAAAAATGATTTAGAACCACAGCACAGTATCAGGTCCCTCCGATCCAAAGAGCCTGCGCCACGCAATTACACCCAAGGATAGTGGTTAGCGTGATGCTTACTGCGCCAGGTGTAAGATCAGAGGTTCAATTCCTACCGCAGTCCGTAAGGAGTTTGTACATTCTCCCTGTGACTGCATGGGTTTCCTCTGGTGCTCTGGTTTGCTGCCACATTCCAAAGGTGTACAGGTTTGGGTTAGTGAGTCATGGGCATGCTATGTTGGCTCCAGAAGTGTGGCGACACGTGCAGGCTGCCCAGTGCAATTGAGTTGATGCAAACCACGCATTCCACTGTTGTATGCTTTGACAAATAAAGCTCATCTTTATCTTTGAATGTGAGAGGAAACCACAGAGTCATAGGGAAGATATACATGCTCCTCAGACAGCGGCAGGAACTGAACCCAGATCACTGGCGCTGTGATAGCGTTACGCTAACCGCTACATTACTGTATCACCCGTTTGTTGAACGTTCCTAATTCCAGTTAGGAGACAATAATATTGATGAGGCCTGGAGTCACATACTGACCAAACTAGGTAATGACAGATCTCTTTCCCGAGAGGTTGTTTACAGAACTAGATGTGTTTTTATGGCAGTCCAGCAGTCTCGTGATCAGCATTACCTAGACAATTATTTTTAATAAATTCCAGATTCTACACTCAAATTATTTGAGTTGAAATTTCCCAGCTACCACAGGAACATATTCTGTGGCCGCTGGCTGAGTAACCCGAAAATTACATTACCATAACCCAAAAGTAGAAACATTAAACATATGTCAGGCAGTAATTAATGGATAAGAGTATTTAGTTCTGAGCAGAATATTTCAGGCCAAGCCTCTTCATCAGAACTGGAAAAGAAGGGGGAAGAAGCCAGAATCAAGTGATGCAGGGAAGGGAAGGAGTACAAACTGGCAGATGATAGGTGAGACCGGGTCAGGGGCGAAGGTAGGTGGGTGGAGGTGTGGGTATGAAGTTAGAAGCTGAGAGGTGATGTGGAAGAGGTAAAGATCTGAAGAAGGAACCTGATAGGAGAGGAGAGTGCACCATGGAGAAAGGGAAGGAGGAGAGAAACCAGAGGGAGATAATGGACAGGTGAGGAGAAGGGGAAAGAGGGAAACCAGAACAAGGGGTGGAAAGAGAGAGAAGAAGGAGGGGAGAGAAATCGTTCATGCAATCACGTTGGAAAGGCCTCTCAGTTGCTGAGCTCCAGGGCCATTAATGCAGGTGTGAAGCTCATGGTAGGATCCCTGCAACGTCCATAAAATGCACCAAGACTGACAGTGTAGATTCATTCTAAGCTACAATCACCAGCTAAACCTCTAATATTTCTCAGGGGCTCTGTCATCCCAATGCAGCTGTTTAAAGGGATTTCAAAAATTAATTGCAGATGAAGCAACACAGACAATTTAAACATGTAATTTACCTGTGCCAGGTGCACCATAAAGAATAACTCCTTTAGGAGGCTTAATTCCCATTTCTTCATAATACTCGGGATGGGTGAGCGGAAGTTCCACAGATTCCTGCAAGAAAAATAAACATTTTAGGTATTAGTAAAAAGTGACATGCAGTGTGTACTATCTTTCACTCCCCTCTCAGGACATCCAAAGGTGCTTCGCGACAAGGAACGGCAGTTACTATATAAATGTACGGAATGTATATCATCTAGAGATTCTGTAATGTTGAATGTAATGGCATTGTAATGTTGAATGCATACAGTCATTCAATACCATTACAACCTTATGAAGGATCTTCCACTTGTAAAGCCTTTTCACAGAACCTACTAAATGTTTCCAGTAATTGTTTTTAATTCAGGGCTTCCAGTTTTAGTGATTTTTATTTACAATCCTGTATCAATCTCAAATTCTTCTTCTTTCTCTGGACTACCAACTCTGGCTCAGTGGGTATGGTTAGGTTGTTTTACGGGTATTGGAGAGGAGGTTAAGTCTACTGTAAAGACAGGTATAGAAATACTTGCAGTGCCAGAGATGTTTTTTTAAGCAAGAGATTAAACACATATCTGCTCCCTCAGGTAGATGTAAAATATACAATACTCTTTTCAAGGAGCATTGGGTTCTGATTAATATTCACTCCTCATTCACCATGTCTAAAGCAGACTATTTCCAGCTGGTGGTACAATGACATCAGCGCCAGACTCCGGAGCGAAGGTTCCCGAGTTCAAATCCAGTGGATTTCTGGGAGGAGGTTTCTGTGAGGTACAACTTACACTAGGTAACCTCCCTGTCACAGATTTTACAGATTCTATAAATCAGTCATAAAACTTTCAAAGCACACTTAGAACCAAAATTGTCCACCCATTCCCTATGATGGCAAAGGACCCTTATTCCCCAATGCTCCGGATACCCCATGCACTCACCACTCTTTGTAAGAAACCTACCTCTGACATTTCCTCCCTATACTTTCCTCCAAACACCTTAAAATAATGCCCCTCATATTAGCTATTTCCACCCACCCAAGCAAAAAAGCATGGCTGTTCACTCTATTTATGTCTCTTATCATTTTGTATACCTCTGTCAAGTCACCTCTCATCCTTCCTATCTCCAAAGAAAAAGGCCCTAGCTCATTCAACCTATGCTCATAAGACAAAATGTATATGCCTTATTATCGAGCAATGCGTAACAATGTAAAACCAAAGTCTATGAAGCAGACTTGAGGGACAAGGTTCTACCAGTGAAATATGTCTAATCATACTGCGTTGAAACTCCTCGCACTACAAACAGAACCCAATGAAAACAATAATGCTCATAAATCCAATTGCATCCGGCTATCAAAGACCACAATTCCCCCGAAACTAACAAAATCCAACAATTCCACCTTTCCCTGTCAAAATTCAACAGCTAGTAGGATGAGGGATTCATCCAGCAGATTTTTTGTTGTAGCCAGAGGGTGGTGAATCTATGGAATTCATTGTCACAGATGGCCAGAGGCCAGGTATATTTAAAGTGGAGGTTGATAGGTTCTTGATTAGTAAGAGAGTCAAAGATTACAAGAAGAATGGGGTTGAGAGATAATAAAGGCTGTGGGACGAGACAGCATCCTAGGACAAGTACTCAGGATGTGCGCAGCACAAATGGCAGGTGTGTCTACTGACATTTTTAACCCCCCCCCCCCCCCCGTGTAGAGTGCCCTCCTGCTTCAAATTATCCACCATTGTCCCTGTACCAAAAAAGACCATGGTAACATGCCTGAACAACTGGTGTCCTGTCACTCTCACCTCAATAATAAGCAAATGCTTTGAGAGGCTGGTCAAGGATTACATCTGCAGCTTGTTACCACCCAAACTGGACCCCCTACAATTCGCCTACTGACACAACTGAGCGACAGATGATGCAATAGCCACTGGTCTACACACTGTCCTTGCACATCTGGAGAAGAAGGATGCTTATGTGAAAATGCTGATCTTGGACTACAGTTCAGCATTCAACGCCATAGTTCCATCCAGGCTCGACAAGAAGCTCAGAGACCTCAGCCTTGACCCTGCCTTGTGCAATTGGATCCTGGACTTCCTGTCAGATTGCCAGCAGGTTGTAAGAGTGGGCTCCCTCACCTCCAACCCCCTGATTCTCAATACAGGAGCCCCTCAGGGCTGCATACTGAGTACCCTCCTTTGCTCCCTGTATATGCGTGGCTGTATCGCCACCCACAGCTCCAATCCGCTAAATAAATTTGCCGATGACACTACATTGATTGGCCTTATCTCAAACAATAACGAGGTGGCCTACAGGGAAGAAGTCATCTCTCTGACACAGTGGTGTCAAGAAAACAACCTCTCCCTCAATGTTGCAAAAACAAGGGAGCTGGTTGTGGACTACAGGAAGAATGGAGACAGGCTAACCCCTATTGACATCAATGGACCTGGGGTTGAGAGGGTAAACAGTTTCAGGTTCCTTGGCATCCACATCACCGTGGACCTCACGTGGTCCGTACACACCAGTTGCGAGGTGAAAAAAGCACAGCAGCGCCTCTTTCACCTCAGTCGATTGAAGAAGTTTGGTATGGGCTCCCAAATCCTGAGAACTTTCTACAGGGACACAATTGAGAGCATCCTGACTGGCTGCATCACTGCCTGGTATGGTAACTGTACCTCCCTTAATTGCAGAGCTCTGCAGAGAGTGCTGTGGACAGACCAGCACATCTGTAGTTGTGAACTTCCCATGATTCAGGACATTTACAAGGACAGGTGTGTAAAAAGAGCCTGTAGGATCATTGGGGACCTGAGTCACCCCAACCACAGTCTATTCTAGCTGCTACCATCCGGGAAATGGTACTGCAGCATAAAAGCCAGGACCAACAGGCTCCTGGACAGCTTCTTCCACCAGGCCATCAGACTGATGAAATCACACTGACTTGAGTGTACTCTGTATTACATTGACTGTTCTAATTATTATAAATTACTATGATTGCACATTGCACATTTAGATGGAGATGTAACGTAAAGATTTTTACTCCTCATGTGTGAAGGAGGTAAGAAATAAAGTCAATTCAACTCAAATGAGCCATAATTGAAAGGCGAAGCAGACTCGATGGATTCAATGGCCTAATTATGCTCTTACATCTTATGGTCAGAGCTATGTGCTTGGACTTCTACTGTAGAACAGGATTGAACTTTGGATCTTGGGGCGGGGGGAGGGTACGATCACAGAATTTAGAAAGTCCCACCTTGATTTCCTGGATCTGATTATCCAGCCCACCAATGTCAGCGTACGTTTCCTGTGGAGCCTTCTCGACTTTCATGACGGTCACCAGTGGATCTGTATCGTCAGTCAGCACCCCGATCACTGCATGGACCTAATGCAGAGGACAAGAAAAAACCTGTTGCTGTGTGCCTCTGCAATATTCAGCACTTTTCAATTTGAAGGGCATACTGAAACTGTGTACTCTAAAATTAGACAAAAATATCTTTGTGTGCATTCTAAAGATGTATGCGCTAGTGGGTTAATTGGTCAAATGGGTGTAATTGGCTGGCTCAGACTTGTTGGGCTGGAAGGGCCGGTTACTGTGCTGCATCTCTAAATAAATAATGACTGTGATTTCTAACGGGGACAACAACAATTAATGATAGTCACTGCATTAGTGAAGATCACAAATCACCTGCAAATTGGTTTGAAAATGATAAACATTAGCTTTATTTGTCACATGTACATCAAAACTTACCGTGAAATACATCATTTGTGTCAACGACCAACACAGTCCAAGGATGTGTTGGGGGCAGCCCACAAGTGTCGTCATGTTTCCGGACCCAACATAGCATGACCACAACTTATTAGCCCTAACTTATACACCTTTGGACTGTGGAGGAAAGCGGACCACCTGGAGGAAACCCATGTAGTCACAGGGAGAACATACAAACTCCTTATTGATAGCAACAGAATCAAACCCCAACTGGGGATCGCTGGCGCAGTTAAACAATTGCACTAACCGCTAATGTGGCACCAGGGAAATAAAAGGGGATATTTAAAAATTCAGTGTTTTGGTTGTTTTTTTTCCTTTTAATATTGAAACAGTCTCCATCGTAGAACAGTAGAGCACAGGAACAGACCCTTCGGCCCACAATGTCTGTGCTGACCCCATCTGCCTGCACATTGTCTCTGCTTACGCTACCCCTCTTTATCTGCTGATACATGTAGGCGTGACATCCTCACAAGCCTCTATTTCCAACACGTTGCAGAGACACAAAAGGGTGGAAATGCAATCCTGGGATCTGGAGTGCGGGCTGACCACAGAGCCCAGAACCGGGCTCCTAAGTTATGCCCACGGAAAGGTACTGCTAGCAGCCTTAATGTCACGCACATTATTTTGTTGTAAGAGGAGGGCAGCACGGCACTGTAGCTTTACAGCACCAGTGATCGGTGTTCAATTCCAGCTGCTGTCTGTAAGGAGTTTCTACGTTCTCTCCATGACCGCGTGGGTTTCCTCTGGTTGCTAGTTTACTCCCACATTCCAAAGATGTACAAGTTAGGGTTAGTAAGTTGTGCATACACGCTATGTTGGCACCAGAAGTATGGTGATACTTGCGGGCGGCCCCCAGCACATCCTTAGACTGTGATGGTCATACCCATCTCACTGTTTCGATGTACACGTGACAAATGAAGCTAATCTTTACCTTTCTCTAGCATTGTGTGTGTGCTGCTCAAGACTTCCCAGCATCTGCAGAATCCTGTGTTTAATTTCCATCTTTATAGGTCCACCTCCCTGTCCCTTGGAATAACAGGGACTTAGGGAATTGCACAACTTGGCAAGCCATCTCACCTCCTGCCCTCGTCTTTTTACCAGGTCTCTTGATTGGCAAGGAACTGATCTAAACACAAAGCACACATGTAAATACTGAACCGTTTGCCTCCGTTCTGGATACTTCCCAACCCTTCTTAGACCAGCACAGTCATGCTAACCCTCACGTAAACAAATAAATAAAAGTCAACTCCGCATTCATTTTAAGCAGTAACCTGTTACCTTGTGGTTGAGTAGGACGGAGCAGCCCGGCTCAAGCAGATCTTTATCCACAAATGACAAGATGCTGACATAATGCTCCGAGCCAACTGACGTCGATACGATGGCGTGGTTGTCGTCAATGATTTCCTCCAGAGTACCCACAGACATGGGTGTCCCTCTCAGGTCATCCACCTTTGACCTTTCCTCCTGTTATCAATGGCAAAACCAACAGGTTTCTCTGAAACGTACTCTTTCTGAGGACTGGCCTATCATCCCCAAAAACAAACAGTAGGCTCTTCAGCTCCTTTTCCTGCTTTATCATTCAATAAGATGCTGAATGATCTGTTGCTTCATGTAATTTACCTTAATATCCTAAATGTATTAATGTCTGTCAGATAGATGACTATCAAGCTGTCACACCCTCCTGCATTGAGATTACACCAAGATGATGTTAATGATTCCTCATAAAACACCAGCACCTGTTTAGCACACTGACCCACTACAGACACATGCCAAGTGATATAAGATATCGGTGCAGAATTAGGCCATTCAGCCAATCGAGGCACCAAAGTGGGGATGACTGGAAGAATTGGATTAGCCCATGATTGAACGGTGGAGCAGACTCGACGTGCCAAATGGCCTACTTCTGCTCCTATATCTAATGGTCTCATGAGTCTGCTCTGCCATTCAATCATGGCCGATTTATTATCCCTCTCAATCCCATTCTGTTATCTTCTCCCCATAACCTTGGGTGCCCTTACTAATCAAGAACCTATCAGCCACCTGGGGCAAATTCACACATTCTCCACCCTCTGGCTAAAGAAATTTCTCCTCGTCTCTGTTCTAAAGGGATACTGGAATGTCCTTCTATTCTGAGGCTGTGCCCTGTGGTCTTAGACTACCCCACTATTGTAAACATCTTCTCCACACTGTCTCTATCTAGGCCTTTCAATATTTGATAGGTTTCAATGAGATCGTTCCATCCCCACATTCTTCTAAACTCCAGTGAGTACAGGTCCAGAGCATCAAATGCTCATCATACTCTAACCTTTCATCCCCTGGATCATTATCATGAACCTCCTCTGCTCCTCTGGACCCTCGCTCCAGGTTCCAGCATCTGCAGTCCTTTATGTCTCCAACAAGAACTGCTTAATGCTTGCACTGAACAAAATGCATGCAGATATGGAGGAATAGATTAAGGGTGCTGGAATCACGAATTAAATTTTCATCCTCAGATCCAATAAGTTCTCAGTGTCAGGTGCCATCTAGTCATGCTTACTGTCCTGTGCAATAGTATAGCTTTCACACTTTTGGTCACTTTCCAGCACAAACCTCTTGCTTCTCTTCAAGTGGTTTCATTTGTTCCTGATTTCTGATGAATTCTTCTTCCATAAGAAGATAATCTTTTATCCGTTCCAATTTCAGCAATTTCAGACGGCATTGTGTGTGAGGAGTCACTATGGGCACAGAGGAAAGAGGGGAGATTATTCTCAGTACAGGCTATTACACAAAGGCTATTAGTGGTTGACAATGCACCTTGCCTATTTTGGAACACCTAATCAGACACCACCAGGCTCAAGACTAGCTACCCTTCTAAACCTGGGACTCAACAGCTCCTCTTGCAAACGGATCCTTGACTTCTTGAGCATTAAGGATAGGGAGCAACATCTCTGCCACAATTATTCTCAACACAAGTGCCCCACAAAGCTTTGTGCTCAGCCCCCTATTCCCTATAGAATTACGACTACATAGCCAGATTCCTTTTCTAACTCCATCTACAGGTTTGCAGATATCATCGTAGCAGGCTGTATCTCAAATACTGATGAGTCAGAGTACAGGAAGGAGATGGAAAGCCTAGTAACATGGTGTCATGACAACAACCTTTCCCTCAATGTCAGCAGAACAAAAGACTTCAGAAATGGGAGGGGGTTCACATGTTCCTGTTTACATCAGAAGTCAAGAGGATTGAGAGTTTCAAGCTCCCAGGATTGAACTTTAGCAATAGCATGTCCTGCTCCAACCACGTAGACATTACAGCCAAGGAAGTTCACCAGTGCCTCTACTTCCACAGGAGCCTGAAAAAATTTGACCCTCATCAATTATTGATACACCACAGAAAGCATCCTATCTGGATGCATCACAGCTTGGTGTGGCAACTGCTCTGCATGTCCGCAAGAAAGTGTGGACAGAGACTTCATGGAAACCAGCCTCCCCCCCACCCCCCCAAAGGATTGTGTCTACATTTCTTGCTGCCTCAGTGAAGCAGCCAGCATAATCAAAGATCCCTCCCACTCCTCCCTACGGGCAGAAGACACAACTTTCGCTGGCAGCTCGTTCCACCCTCTGAGTGAAGATGCTCCCTCTCAGGTTTCCCTTAAACATTTCAGCTTTCACCCTTAACATTTTACCTCTAGTTCCAGTTGTACCCAACCTTAAGTGGAAAAAGAGCATAGAACACTACAGTACAGTACAGGCCCTTTGGCCCACAATGTTGTGCCGACCCTTTAAGCTCCTCTTAAGAGTAATTTAACTCCTCCTTCCCACATAGCCCTCCACTTTTTTTTTTTCATCTGTGTGCCTATCTAAGAGTTTCTTAAATATCTCTAAGGTAAATGCCTCTAACTAATATCCCTGACACCACAGTCCACACACCCATCACTCTCTGTGTAAAAAACCTACCTCTGACATCCCCACTATACTTTATTCCAATCAGTGTAAAATTATGCCCCCTCGTATTAGTCATTTCCTCCCTGGGAAAATGTCTCTGGCTGCCCACTCTATCTCTGCCTCTTATCATCTTGTACACACCTATCAAGTCACCTCTTATCCTCCTTTGCTCCGAAGAGAAAAGTCATAGCTCGCTCAACCTACCCTCACAAGTCATGCTCTCTAATCTAGGCAGCAGCCTGGTAACTCCCCTCTGCACCCTCTCCAAAACTATGTTCCAAAGAATGAAGACCTAGCCCAGCCAACCTCTCCCTGTAATGGAGGCCCTGTAGTCCTGGCAACAGCCTCAAATCTTTTCAGCATTATTTCCAGTTTAAACACATCTTTTCTAGAACAGGGTGACCAAAACTCAGATTCGGGTTCATTTATTTGTCATCTGTACATAGAAACATACAGTGAAATGCGTTCTTTGCGTTAATAACCAGCACATGATTATGATAGTGTCACCATACATTCCAGCACAGTACTCACAAACTGGCCTCACCAATGACTTGTACATCTGCAACATAATGTCCCAACTCCTGATGAGTTATGACTGATGAAGGTCAGCGCATTAAATGATTTTTTTCACCATTGTATCTGCTTGATGACACTACTTTCAAAAAACTATGCATCTGTATTCCTAAGTTCCCCTGCTCCTTTATACGCCTCAGTGCGTTACCATAGCATAAGACTTCCCAAAATGCATCACCTCACTGGTGAGCACACGGAGTGAGCTGCCAGAGGAAATGGTTGAAGCAGGTACAATAGTATCATTTGAAGTGGTACGTGGAGGGGCGGTGTTAAGAGAGATATGGGCCAAATGCAGGAAATTGGGGCAAGCAGGGTGGGTGCCATGGTCCACATGGACTAGTTGGACTGAAGGGCCTGTATCTGTACTGTATTGGTCTATAAATCCTAGAGCTACTTCTCTAACTGACCAAGATAGACAGAAGACTCAATAAAGTCTTGTCCTTTTTAAAAGTAGATGCTAAAGACCTCAAAGAACATTTTTAAGTTATTTGCTCTGTTTTGACCAATTTTCACCCCCCTTTAATATCACTAAAACAGATGGTCTGGTAAGTGTCATACTGTTGTGTCCTCCCTGCATTCCAATCTGACTGCACGTCTAATAGCTCTTAACAAGTTGGAAAGCATGTTGGAATACAATAGAAAGGAAAGTCTTCCTTTAAGCAACCTCAAACCGTGAAAGCAAGCCCTCTTCCTCATTCCGTTCATTACTAATAAGATTATACAATGTCCCAGGGTGTAAAGCCATAAAACCTTACCCAGGGGCAACTTGCTGGCAGCATCTGGTCCTTTGGTTTTCTTCTTCTTCTTCCCTACCCTTGTCGGCACAGGTGGCTCGTACTTCTTCTTCTTATCCTAGGACATGCAAAGGAGCTACCTTTAAACATCTGCCTTTTTGGATTCCACGCCAGAGCCTTACACAGATTGAAACTCACTTGTTTGGCATTCTGTGGTCCTGTGGTCTGGCATGTTTTAAATCTGTTGCTGTTGGCTTGCAAAGCAACCACCAGAGAAGCTGTATTAGCAGAGTCAAAGAGAAAGAACCTAAACTCTGATTTATAACCCTTGGAAACTAATGTATCAGTTTCCCAACTAGAATGTGACTTATGGAACCTCACAAGCAAAAATAAAAGATACGGAATTTATTGAGATATTTTTGCTTTGTAACTGCTCTTTCTATGATCCTACAACCTTCAGACTAATTTTCAAGGACTTTTCACAGGACCTGTTCACAGTATTATTTTTATTTGCAGTTTGTAATTTTTTGCACATTGATAATTTGCCAGTCGTTGTTTATCTATAGCTTTTAGTAAATTCTATTGTATTTCTTCCTCTAATTGCCTGCAAGAAAATGAATCTCAAGGCAGTATAGTGTAACATATACATTTTTTGACAATAAATTCACTTTGAACTTAGCAGATGAAATTTATCTTCTCTTTTAAATTTTATTACATACCCATGTTTCAACAGCATTAAGTACTGATGAAGAACAACATGCCAAGCATCTTTTTCACCACCTGTCTACCTGTGATGCTACTGTCAATGAACTATGCACGTACTTCTCGCTAGAAGAGACCGTGTACTATGTGCAATTACATGAAGTGTGCAAGGTAGTAGCCCCCTTTTGCATATCCAAGAGGGCTGCTCCTTGCATTCTGGCTGCATTTTTGCCTCAATACAGAGGGGTGCAAGGAGGTAGCAGAATGTCCTAGTAAATCTACCCAGAGGCTGGCTAAGACACCTATTCTAGAGACTGGCAGCAGAGGGATCCGCCCAGGCTGACTGCCTGGCGAAGTTCGGGAGGTATGTCCATGCCTGACTACCTGTGAAAAAAAGAACATGTGATGCCCACAGGTAACAGAGGTATTTTGAGATTGTTGGGCACCACAGGGGATAAATGTCATCCTTGATGAGGACGGGAATGTGGTAGTTTAGTCTGTGTTAGTCATGATTCAACCATCAGGCTCCTAAACCAAAGGAGATACTTCACTCAGCTTCACTTGCCCCATCACCAAAATGTTCCCACAACCTATGGACTCACTTTCGAAGACTCTTCATCTCATGTTCTCTATATTTACTGTTTATTTATTTATTATTATTACTTTCTTTTAGTATTTGCACAGTTTGTGTCTTTTGCACACTGGGTGAATGCCCAAGTTGCTGCAGTCTTTCATTGATTCTGTTATGGTTATTATTCTATTATGGATTTATTGAGTACGCCTGCAAGAAAATGACAATACAACCATATCGTAACTGTACTGTGATAATAAATATACTTTGAACTTTGATTTGTCTCACTTTTGTATGCAGTATGATTGTACAATAGTACTGTACTGGGCAAGATTGTATGGGAAACTGGCAGTTGCCCATGCTGCAAATCTCCCCTCTCCACGATACCGATGTTGTCCAAGGGAAGGGCATTAGGACCCGTACAGCTTGGCACCAGTGTTGTCGCAGAGCAATGTGTGGTTAAGTGCCTTGCTCAAGGACACAGCACGCTGCCTCAGCCAAGGCTCGAACTAGCGACCTTCAGATCACTAGACGAACATCTTAACCGCTTGGTCACGTGGCAACGTGCCAGTACTGTAGTGGTTTGAATTTATAATAAAGTTTTGTAAAAAATGTTTCTCTGCTCCATTTCACTCCAGTGCACTACCACAGTAAAAATCCTAAAATAGTTTAACTTTCCAAAATACATCTCATCGTTTATTAAGAGCAAGTACTGTGTACTACAAGTCCTAACCAGCCTACAATCACTCAACTTATGTACAGCCTTATATCTACAAGCGAGCAATGAAGAGATGAGTGGGATGGACTTGCTGACTGCTGTGTATCTGTCTTGTGGGAATCTGGTTCAGGTTATAAATGGTTTCCCACAAACCAAGCCCAGCCATAACCAGGGTACGACCTGTACAGCTTTGAAATTGTAAGCTTTATATTACATTTCCCAAAACAATAAAAATGATTTCTGATGGCATTTTCTGTTCTAAGCTTCATTCTACATTTCATGACACAGCAATACACATGCAAAGTGAAATGGCAAGTCTAAAGCTCAGGTTTATGCTTGTGTTGGGGAATCTTGGGCCAATTTCTGCACTGGTCAGTTCCCAAGCATGCCAGAGAAGAGGGTTTCAACTCGTAGCTGGACTCTTGCAATCTGATAGCAGCTAGTATGTGATCAGATTTGAAATTATTATAGGACATGAAATTTTTTTTTGTGACAGAAAAAACATCAAATAACTAAAAATTACAAAAGAAGTACATAAAAAAAGGAATAACGAGGTAGTGTGCATGGGTTTATGGACTGTTCAGAAATCTGATGATGAGAGTGCAAGAAGCCGTTCCTTAAGAAATATTATCATTTCACGAAGATGTGAGCAAGGTAATGACCAAAACAGAAATGTCCCAGATCAGAGTCAGATTTATTTATCGCTGACATATGTTGTTCAGCAGCAGCAGCACAGTGCAATAAATTAAAAAATACAGCCTCAGAAAAGGAGGACATCCCTTTAGAACAGTGATGAGGAGGAATTTCTTTAGCCACAGAGTGGTAAATCTATGGAATTCATTGCCGCAGATGGATGTGGAGGCCAAGTCATTGGGTATGTTTAAAGCAGAGGTTGATAGGTACTTGATTAGTAAGGGTGTCAAGGGTTACGGGGAGAAAGCAGGTGGATGGGGTTGCGAGGGATAATAAATCAGACATGACTGAATGGTGGAGCAAACTTGATGGGGCAGATCAGCTTTGATCAGATTAAATGGTGAGGCAGCTCTGAGCAGCTGAATGGCCTATTCCTGATTCATGATCGAATGGTGGAGCAGATTCAATGGGCCAAATGGCCTAATTCTGCTCCATGTCTTATGATCACAAAAACAAGTGGAAAATGAGAAAGGGCTCCTCAGCTCAGGGAATATTCCAAAGGAATATCACACTTTTGGGACTGGGCGGCAGGAGTATTCATTCTTTGAGTTATGGTAAAACAAAGGACAATAATATTGAAAGATGTAAAATTCTCAGCAGATGTAATATATGGGTGCTGAGAGACTTTCTGCTGACAGGTAAATCTGGAACTCAAGTCACAGTCTCAGGAGTAGAGATTGCCCATTTAAGACTACTGTGAGAAAATTCATTATTCAGGTGGGTGTAATCTTTTGAATTTGCTACACTAAGGCTACAGATCCAGGAGGAATTAAATCAAAACTGATATTGATCAATTTCTGGCAACCGAGGGAATCGAGGGCTCCGTGGACACAAGTGTGTGCAAACGTTGGAATCTGGATCAAAATTATAACTACTGGAGGAACTCGGAGTCAGGCAGCATCCATGGAGGGAAATGGAGAGTCGATGTTTCAGGTCAACACCACCAGTTCTGATAAAGGGTCTTGACCTGAAACATTAACTATTTCCACCAACAGAAGCTGCCCGACTCATTGAGTTCCTCAGTAGTGTTTTTCCCAACCTGGTCTTCTTACCCCACTAACCCCTTCTCCTACATCCCTGACTTTTCATTCAGTAAAATGTCATTCTCTCTTCAGTTCTCAAGAAATATTAACTGTATCACCCTTTGCAGATGCTGCCAACTTCTTAAACTTTCCTTCTTTAAGGCTGATACTGTTTAATGTGCACTTAAAGCATTAATTACCAGGGTGGTACAGTTAAAGGAACTAGTTATAATTTAAATTATAACAACAATCACTACAATGAACAGTTGAAACACTCACCTTATCATCTTTCTTTCCACCTCCAGCCCCATGACCTCCACTTTGGCTCTGACCCTAAGGGGAAAGAAAAGACAGTGGGTCATACAACAGCAATTTTGATCAGTCATGATCTATCCAAACATTGATAGGGCCTGGAATAGACTCCCATTCCTGGTCAGACCTTGAAATGTTAACATGAAAGTCTTCACAGCAATGCCACAGGTAATTATGAATAAAGGTACAGAACACTTACTTGCCCACAGAGCCGCCATGCGCAACACATGTTGGCACATGCAGAAAGCGCAGTCTGTGTGTGAGGCGTGCTGGCACACACAGCAGTCCATGTCTGACAGATGCCTACGTAGAGAGCCGTCCATGAACGACGCTTTATCACTATCAAATGTAAAGTTCTCAAACTCTATATATACCCCGTATCCACACAAGCAGCTTGGTATAACACACATCGACATAAACAGCTGTCTATGTATAACACACTTCTACACAACAGCTGTCTGTCAGCAGCTGAAATCGGGTATAGATGAGATTCCAAGAAATGATTTTGTCAAAGTACCGTTGAATATTCATCAGCCTGATTTGTCTCTCTTCACAGATTCTGCCTGACCTGTAGAGTATTTCTAACATTCTCCATTGATATCAAAATAAAACATTAGCTTTATTTTCACATGTACATGTTCCAAAGACATACCGGTTAGGGTCATCGATCAGGGTTCAATTCATGCTGCTGTCTGTAAAGATTTTGTACAACATGTTCTCCCAGTGACTGCGTGGGTTTCCTCTGGGTGCTCCAGTTTCCTCCCACATTCCAAAGACGCACAGGTTAGGGTTAGTAAGTTGTGGGCATGCTACGTTGGTGCAGGAAGCATGGTGACACTTAAAGTACTATCCTCAGACTGTGTTGGTCATTTTTGCAAACAAAGCATTTCACTGTATATTATGATGTTTCAATGTAGATAAGACAAATAAAGCTAATCTTTGTTTGGGAAGGTTTGTCAGTGTTGCATGGTGGGGTTTAAACTACAGTTGCAGGGTGATAGGAACCAGAGTGCCAGAACAGTTGGTGGAGAGGTTGTGGGGACAGATGTTGGCAAGACCTCAAACAAAGTCAGGAATCAAAAGGTTGAGCGTGGTGCAACTAGTGTCCTGAGCTGCGCATATTTCAATACAAGAAGTATCTTAAGAGAGGTGGGTGAGCTCAAGGCATGGATCAACACATGGAGTAATGATATTGTAGCCATGAGCAGGAGGCCTTCAAAAGTGAAATTTTGAAAGTACAAAGCTTGTATAGGACTATCAGAATAAAAGATAAAGTGTAGAAAATATTGGTTTTCAAGAGATATTGAGGCCATGGTTAAAAAATAAAAAGGTGCATAGCAGGTATGAACAAATGTTTATTTTTTATCACTACTTTTTATTGCAACACCAACAAATTACATCCAATACAACCAGTTGCCGATTACATTTTGACTGTTTAACCCAGCCACCCCCCAACTTTCATCATCATCCCCCCTCCACCCCTCATCATCATCCCCCTCTCCACCCCTCTCCCCTCCACCAACCAACTGAATAGTAGTGCATACACAGACAGAGCATTCCTATTTCAGTAGAAGATCTTTTAAGTTAGATATCAAATTTGTCCACATTAAGATTGTGCTTGGTCGTGCATCATTTACTCTTGCTGATGATAGTTCCAGGTAAGAAATGTCCAAAAAGCTCCGAAGCCAGTGAGTATTTGAAATATCATGGGCAGGTTTCCAACGCTGGACTACAATCTTCTTAGCTGCTGTCAGGCCTGCCAGCCAGATTTTGCGTGTTTTTTCCGTAAGGGAAAGGTGGGAGTCATCATTTAGAAGATGTACAGCGAGGTCCATTGGTAATTGTACTCCTGTTAGTTCTTTAAGAGTACTGATAACCTTCCCCCACAAATCAAAAACCCCTGGACATTCCCATACAACATGTATAAAAGACTCAATGGTTCCGTGGGGGCAAAATGAGCAATATGGGTCAGGAACCAGTCCTATTTGATGTCTAATTCTCAGTGTTAAATATGCTCTATGACAAAATTTCAAGTGTTTCTACTGACAATTTGGGTTTTTTGAAGCACCGGCAGCATTATCCCAAATCGCATCCCAGTCTAAGTCTTGTCCCAATTCAGATATGTCCCTATCCCAGGCTTTCATTCCTGATGTAGGCATATATTTCTGGGAGTTTAATTTATCATACATATATGAAACTATCTGTCCTGGAGCTCTCTGTATCCAACTTAAAATGGAATGGTCCTTTAAATCTGAGCTCCAGGGAACCCTGTAGGCTTCACAAGCTGATCTTACTCTAAAGTAGGAGAAAAGCAAGTGTTTATCAATATTATATTGAGATATCAGTTCTTGAAAGCTAAGGATTGTACTTGCCCCATTAATATCTTGAAGAGTAGTAATACCTTTATCCTCCCAAGTTCTGTTAGTGAATGGTTTCCCCCCAGATAGAAGATGATTATTGTTCCATAATGGAGATGATTTGCACCATACGCTTTTAAATTTTAGGAATTTTTCTGCTGCTCTTAACACTTGTAGCATATGGGTTTTAAAATTGGACCGTAATACAAATCACATTTTTTGGTGGACATACCTATAAGGAGAAAGTTCTTCAACCTTATTGGTGCTATTAGCTCTTATTCTATATTTTTCTATGACGAAACTTTATCCTCCTCCATCCAATAGCTAAGACTTTTTAATACAAATGCCCAGTGATACAATTTCAAATTTGGACATGCCAATCCCCCATCTGACTTTTTGAATTGTACAGCTGACCACTTTATATTGGGTCGTTTACCATTCCAAACATAGCATCGTAGTAAGGAGTCCAGTTTTTGCCAATATCCTGCTGGAGGTGCAAGTGGGATCATTGAACTGATAAAGTTAATGCGGGGTAAGATGTTCATTTTAATGACCGATATACAGGCTGGGACTGATGCTGGCAGGTGTCTCCATCTATTAATATCTTCTTCTATTTTTTTCAAAATTAAAGAGTAATTTGTTTTAGCCAAAGACGATAGGGAAGCATTAACTTTAATACCCAAGTAGAGGACCTCATTTGTAACCTTAATCTGGGGAGGGAAAGACACCTTACTTTTATCTGTATTAATCAGCATCAGTCCTGATTTTGACAAATTAACTTTGTATCCTGAAAGAAATCCAAATTGCTCCAGTGTTTTTAAAACAGAGGGGAGAGTTTGTTGAATATTTGCCATATAAACTAGTCTGCGTAAAGTGACACTGAATGTGATGTTGTACCTACTGTAATAGGGCAGATCTGAGGAGAGTTTCTAATTAAATGTGCAAGCAGTTCAATAGATATAGTAAAAATTAAAGGAGACAACGGGTCCCCTTGTTGTGTGCCCACCCGGGCTGAAGGATTAGCATACAGTGTTTGAATCATATTGATAAATTTATCATCGAACTTAAATTCTTATAGAACTCTCCAAAGGTATAGCCATTCAAGGCGATCGAACGCTTTTTCAGCAGCTAGAAATAGCAGGCCACAGGCAGGCAGGATTTTATGTGTTGCACTCAGTATGAGTAAGAGCCGCCGAATATTATCAGATGCGGGACGCCCCCTTTAATCTGGGCTAATTATTTTCCCAACTACTGTCTCAAGTCTACTGGCTAAGACTTTGGAAAATATCTTGAGGTCAGCATTCATCAAGAAGATTGGACGGTAATTGGCACACTCCGAGGGGTCCTTACTGGGCTTAGGTATAAATGTGATCAGGGCTGTGTTTAGATCTCTATGGAAAGCGCCATTTCCAAAAGCATAATTTAATGTTTCTAACCATACTGGTCCAAAGATATCCCAAAGTGCTAGGTAAAGTCCCACAGGTATGCCATCTATACCTGGCATACGGCCCTTATTTGTAGCTTTGACTATTTTAAGTAGCTCATCCAGTGTGATTGGAGAGTCTAGAGTTTTGGTGTCCTCTAATGACAACATAGGGAGGTCTAATCCACTAAAAAAATCTGTGAAGTCATTCTCAGAAGGAACTGAACCACTTGTATACAGTTCTTTACAGTAATTCTTTAATGTCTTGTTTATTTCCTCTGTTGACAATACTACTCCACATTTAGCACATCTAATCACTGGCTTAGACCTTTTAGCTTCCTGTTTGAGCGTTAGTGCTAAAAGATGGCTCGGTTGCTGCCTTCTGCGTAATACTTATGTTTGGTTACATGGATCATATATTCTGCTCTGCTTAATAAATCACTTAATTCTGCTTGTTTTGTTTTGAACCTGTTTTCTTTTGTTATGGTGCATCTCTTTTTGAGGTCATTCTCCAAAACTTTACATGTTCTTCTAGGGTGTTAATCTTTTGAAGCCGGCTTTTATGTAGATGGGAACTGAACCATATGGCGTTAATTCGTAAGAAATCCTTGATGGAGGCCCAAACCACTGTCACATCCGAGACACTAATTTAAATTTATAAATTCTGTCAGTTTTGTTCTCAGTTGTGTTAGAAATTCGTCGTTTTTTAGAAGGGTGGAGTAGCCTTATTTTTAATTTTGCCATAATTAAAAGTAGATATGACTGGGTTGTGATCAGATAGATGTCTGGGCAAAAATTCTACTGAGTGTACCAAAGGCAGCAAACTGGAGGATATAAGAATATAATCTATCTGAGAGAAAGTTTTATGTCTTGTGGAGAAGGTGGTACAGTTTTTAGCAGATGGATTATGCACCCTCCACACATCCGTTAAATTTAAATCCGTTAGAAAAAGGTTAAGTGCTTTGGAAGCAGATTCTTGAGAGCTTGATATAGTTGAGGAAGATTTAGAGGTCATTGTTTACCAAAACATTCATGTCCGAACCAACATATAGTTGGTAGTCACTTAACTTCAGTAATTGTGAGGTAATTGAGGGAAAAAATTCAACCTGGAATATAGTTGGGGCATATAGGCTAATGAATGCAACCTTTTTACCCTGAATGGATGTACAGCAAAAAGCTAGACGTCCTTCATTGTCGGCGCCAGTCCTTTCAATTGATACATTAATACTATGTCTCATTAATATCATAACTCCTTTCATACGAGTATGAGTTGTGATGCCACAACTGGTTTATACAAGTGGTTTTGAACTCTGGGAATGTCATTAGGTTTAAGATGTGGTTCCTGCAACAGCGTGATATCTATTTTCTTTCTGCGTAAGAATCTAAAACCTTCGAACACTTGTAGAGAGAGTTTAATCCTCTAACATTAAATGATACAACAGTAAGATTTTCTAATTTATCTGTATTGCTCATCTTTCCCTGGATCTGTTGTTGTAAGTTGGTGGTGGAGCCTTGAGTTATCCCCTTCCCACCCCCCTCCCTTCACCCCTCCCATCCCCCCATCACCCCTCCCATCACCCCCCATTCAACCCTTTACTTTGTAACATCTGTGAGTGTCACTTAGCAATGTCAGACACTGAACAATAACCGCCCCCCTCTAGCACCAACAAATTAGAAAGGCAAAGCAGTTCTCATAGACAATCATATCAAAGAGACAAGAAAAAAAAAACTGGTCAAACCCATTAACCTATATAATTAAAACCATTCCCGTCTCAAATATAACACATAATCAAGACCCCAACAGCTCTCTTGCGGGAGACTGTTGCTTTAATAGACCGTCGCTTAGTGATGGCACCAGTAACGTCTTATCTGGCGCCCAGGAACATAAACAAGTCTACTGGAGAAGACATAACCCGAAATGAACATGTACAACTAAAGCAACACACATCGAAGTTGCTGGTGAACGCAGCATCTGTAGGAAGAGGTGCAGTCGACGTTTCAGGCTGAGACCCTTCGTCAGGACTAAGTTAGTCCTGACGAAGGGTCTCGGCCTGAAACGTCGACTGCACCTCTTCCTACAGATGCTGCTTGGCCTGCTGCATTCACCAGCAAATTTGATGTGTGTTGCTTGAATTTCCAGCATCTGCAGAATTCCTGTTGTTTATGTACAACTAAAGTTATTCAAAACAAACTGCTGTTTTTCAGCTTCATTCTTGATAAAGTATGACATTTGGGTGTATTGAATATCACCTTAGAAAGTAAAAGATAAAAAGTATAAATCTAGGCGGACTTATATCACCTTACCATGTTATCCTTGTACTAACAAGTTAACCTTAAAACCCTGACCTGCAATACTCAGAAACAAATTGGCCCCTTAATTAACTAAATACAAAAGTGGAATGAATGACTTTCCAATAAAAGAATAACCAGAAAATTTCACACCTAGGACGTTAACTTGCCCGTGCCTGTTAGGTTGTGCATACAGGCTAGTACGAGCTCTTCATGCAGTTCCGTCTCCTCCCGAGGGGCGTGTGGACTTTGTCCGGGGTCTTCTTCCATATCTCCCAGCACTGATGATTTCAGAGCTTCTTTCACTTCCTCTGCCGAGTTAAACGACATCTTCATGCCCTTAATATTCACTCTCAAAACCGCTGGGTATATGAGGAATGAGTCGATCTCCTTACGTCAAAGCTTAGCATGGATCTCCTTGTATCCCTGTCGTGCCGGGGCTGTAGTCGGTGAAGAACTGTAGCTGGGTGCCGTCGGGGAGAGTAGGTTTGGCTTTCCTCGCGCCCTCCAGGATAGCCTGCTGGTCGGTGTACTGTAGAAGCCTAAAAACCATGGTCCGCAGTCTCGAGGTGTCGTTGGAAAAGATCCTATGTGTTCTATCGATCTCCAATGGAGTGCTGTGGGAATTCTTGAGCACTGGAATCCAATTAGGCAGCATCTCCTGGAGGTAACCTCTTGGATCATTACCCTCAGCACCTGTCGGTAAGTTGACCAGCCACACATTATTTCTCCTGGATCTGTCCTCCAAGTCCTTTAGCTTCTTCCATATCTTAGTCACCTCCGCGAGACAGAAGTTAGTAACTTTCTCATTCTTGCGTAAGCTAACCTGAATGTTGTCTATTTTGTTGAAGACTGTGCTAAATTTTTTAGCATGAATGTCCGCTTGCTCCTTTAACGACCGGAGAATGTTGCCATTCTCTGCCATATGCTTCTGTATGGGGTCGAGAGACTTTTCCAGCGACTCTTTTAGCATGTGGGCTACCTTTTCTTGCAGTGATTCCATCTCCGTTGCCATTGTTTGCTTAATTAGCATAGCTATTTCCTCGGATGAATTGCTAGCTTGGTGTCGTCTGCTGGTACCTTGTTTCCTGGTTGAATGTGGATTTTTTTTTGAGGTCATGTCTTTAGTTAGATCTTTCTCCAACTCAACCTTGTATTAAGACCGTCTATGAGCCCTAAAGAATGTGAAAAAGGAGAGTTATATGTCAGTGCTCAGTGCTGTGCTGCCATCTTGCCTCGTGCCTCACCGGAAGTCCAACAAATGTTTATTAAGGCAGCTCACATTATTCTTCTTAGGCACTGGTATAATTGTTGCCTTCTTGAAGCAAGTAGGAACTTCCGCCTATAGCAATGAGAGTTTGTAAATGTCCTGGAAAACTCCTGCCACTTGGTTGGCACAAGTTTTCAGAACCTTACCAGGTGCTCCATCGGGGCCTTCCACCTTGTGAGGGTTCACCGTCTTTAGAGACAGCCTAACATTGGCCTCCAAAACAGCAATCACAGGGTCACTGGCTGCAGCAGGGATCTTCAAGGCGGGCATAAAAAGCGTTAAGTTCATCGGGTAGTGAAGCATCTATAAATTTGCTGATGATACAACCATTGCTGGGAGAATCTCAGATGGAGACGAGGGGGAGTACAGGAGCAAGATATACCAATTAGTGGAGTGTTGTCGCAGCAACAACCTTGCACTCAACATCATGACAGAGACTCCCGGATGGCTTGTTGCCTCCTGGGTGCCAGGGTCAGGGATGTCTCTGATCGCGTGCACAGCATTCTGAAGTGGGACGGTGACCAGCCAGATATCATGGTACACATCGGTACCAACGACGTAGGAAGAAAGAGTGAGGAGGTCCTGAAGAGTGAGTGTAGAGAGCTTGGTAGGAAGTTAAAAAGCAGGACCTCGAGGGTGGTAATCTCAGGATTGCTACCTGTGCCACGTGCTGGTGAGAATAAGAATAGGATGCTCTGGTAGATGAACACGTGGCTGAGGAACTGGTGTAGGGGGTAGGGTTTCAGATTTCAGAATCATTGGGACCTCTTCTGGGGCAGGTGGGACCTGTACGAGAGAGACGGGTTACACCTGAACTACAAGGGGACCAATATCCTTGCAGGGAGGTTTGTTAGTGCTATTGGGGAGGGTTTAAACTAGATTTGCAGGGGAATGGGAACCAGACTGCCACAGCAGATAGTGGAGTGGGGGTGAAAATAAGTGATGTTAAAAGTTCACGCAAAGTCACAAATAGAAGGGTTGTGTGTGGTAGTAATAATCTTCTGAGGTGTGTCTACTTCAATGCAAGGAGTATTGTGGGGAAGGCAGACGAGCTGAGGACGTGGATTGACACATGGAATTACAACATTATACAGGTGTCCCCCACTTTTCCAACGTTCGCTTTACGAAACCTCACTGTTACGAAAGATTAGTGCCGTTTTCACTGTTACGAAAAAAAACCAGCGGCGAAAAAAGGCAGCGCGCTCTCCCCCGGATTCGGAACTGCATTCTAGCCGGCATTGCTTAAACACGTGCCTGTGAGCAGGTGTTTGCAAGATGAGTTCTAAGGTATTGGAAAAGCCTAAAAGAGCTCGTAAGGGTGTTACACTTAGTTTAAAACTAGACATAATTAAGCGTTTCAATCATGGTGAACGAAGTAAGGACTGAGTGAGTTTGGCTTCTGGAAGTTGACGAAGATGATGTCGAAGAGGTTTTGGCATCCCATGACCAAGAACTAATAGATGAAGAGTTGAAGCAATTGGAAGAGGAAAGGATAACAATTGAAACTGAATGCAATAGCGAACGGACCGAAAGTGAAGTCGTCCAGGAACTGAACATGAAGCAACTGCGTGAGATTTTTGCTGCAATGATAAAGTACGACTTTAATTTTGAAAGGGTACGTCGGTTTAGGGGATATTTGCAGGATGGTTTGAGTCCTTACAAAGAACTGTATGATAGAAAAATGCGCGAGGCTCAGCAGTCAAGCAAGCCTTCCGCATCAGCCACAGCAGACGACAAACCTCGACCTTCGACATCGAGGCAGGCAGTCATAGAAGATGAGCTGCCTGCTCTAATGGAAACAGACGACGAGATGATACCCCAGTGTCCCACCACCCCACGATTTGCAGAGAATGCAGCGGTAGCCGGGAGGCACACAGCACATCTTTAAGAAAAAAGCCAAAATAAACAAGCTAATTAATTAGGTGCCGCCCAACACGTAATTGTCAGCCCAGATCAGAGACGACGGAAAGAGACGAACGCTCACAAATTTTTCCCATATAAATAAATGGTAACTGCTTCTTCGCTTTACAACATTTCAGCTTACGAACCGTTTCATAGGAATGCTCTACCTTCGGATGGCGGGGGAAACCTGTAGCCATTAGTAAAACTTGGCTACAGGAGGGGCAGGACTGGCAGCTTAATGTTCCAGGGTTCCGATGTTTCAAACAGGATAGAGGCAGAGGAATGAAGGGTGGGGGTGGTATTGCTAGTCAGGGAAAATGTTACAGCAGTGCTCAGGCAGGACAGATTAGAAGGCTTTTTTACCGAGGCCATATGGGTGGAGCTGAGAAACAGGAAAGGTATGACCACATTAATGGAATTGTATTATAGACCACCCAATAGTCAGCAAGAATTGGAGGAGCAAATCTGCAGAGAGATAGCAGACAACTACAGGAAACATAAAGTTGTGATAGTAGAGGATTTTAATTTTCCACATATTGATTGGGATTCCCATACTGTTAAAGATCTAGATGGGTTAGAGCTTGTAAAATGTGTACAGGAAAGTTTTCTAAATCAATATATAGAGGTACAAACTACAGAGGTACCAATATTAGATCTCCTATTAGGAAACCAGTTAGGACAGGTGACGGATGTGTGTGTAGGGGAACACTTTGGTTCTAGTGATCATAACACCGTTAGTTTCAACTTGATCATGGATAAAGATAGATCTGGTCTTCAGGTTGAGGTTCTAAACTGGAAGAAGGCTAAATTTGAAATGAGAAAGGATCTAAAAAGCGTGGATTGGGACAGGTTGTTCTCTGGCAAGTATGTAATTGGTAAGTGGGAGGCCTTCAAAGGAGAAATTTTGAGAGTGCAGAGTTTGTATGTTCCTGTCAGGATTAAAGGCAAAGTGAATAAGAATAAGGAACCTTGGTTCTCAAGGGATATTGGAACTCTGATAAAGAAGAAGAGAGAGATGTATGATAGGAAACAGGGAGCAAATAAGGTGCTTGAGGAGTATAAAAAGTGCAAAAAAAACTTAAGAAAGAAATCAGGAGGGCTAAAAGACATGAGGTTTATTTGGCAGTCAAGGTGAAGGATAATCCAAAGAGCTTCTACAGGTATATTAAGAGCAAAAGGATAGTAAGGGATAAAATTAGTCCTCTTGAAGATCAGAGTGGTCGGCTACATATGGAACCAAAAGAAATGGGGGAGATCTCAAATGATTTTTTTTGCGTCTGTATTTACTAAGGAAACCGGCATGGAGTCTATGGAAATAAGGCAAACAAGTAGTGAGGTCATGGAACCTATACAGATTGAAGAGGAGGAGGTGTTTGTTATCTTGAGGCAAATCAGAGTAGATAAATCCCCAGGACCTGACAGGGTATTCCCTTGGACCTTGAAGGAGATAAGTGTTGAAATTGCAGGGGCCCTGGCAGATGTATTTAAAATGTCGGTGTCTATGGGTAAGGTGCCGGAGGGTTGGTGTTCTGTTGTTTAAAAAAGGCTCTAAAAGTCATCCTGGAAATTATAGGCCAGTAAGTTTGACATCGGTAGTAGGTAAATTATTGGAAGGAGTACTGAGAGATAGGATCTACAAGTATTTGGATAGACAGGGACTTATTAGGGAGAGTCAACATGGCTTTGTGCGTGGTAGGTCATGTTTAACCAATCTATTGGAGTTTTTTGAGGAGGTTACCAGGAAAGTGGATGAAGGGAAGGCAGTGGATATTGTCTACATGGACTTCAGTAAGGCCTTTGACAAGGTCCCGCATGGGAGGTTAGTTAGGAAGATTCAGTCGCTAGGTGTACATGGAGAGGTAGTAAATTGGATTAGACATTGGCTCAATGGAAGAAGCCAGAGAGTGGTAGTGGAGGATTGCTTCTCTGAGAGGAGGCCTGTGATTAGTGGTGTGCCACAGGCATCAGTGCTGGGTCCATTGTTATTTGTCATCTATATTAATGATCTGGATGATAATGTGGTAAATTGAATCAGCAAATTTGCTGATGATACAAAGATTGGAGGTGTAGTGGACAGTAGGAAGGTTTTCAAAGCTTGCAAAGGGATTTGGACCAGCTGGAAAAATGGGCTGAAAAATGGGCTGAAAAATGGCAAATGGAGTTTAATACAGACAAGTGTGAAGTATTGCACTTTGGAAGGACAAACCAAGGTAGAACATACAAGGTAAATGGTAGGGCACTGAGGAGTGCAGTAGAACAGAGGGATCTGAGAATACAGATACAAAATTCCCTAAAAGTGGCGTCACGGGTAGATAGGGTCGTAAAGACAGCTTTTGGTACATTGGCCTTTATAAATCAAAGTACTGAGTACAAGAGTCGGAATGTTATGGTGAGATTGTATAAGGCATTGGTGAGGTTGAATTTGGAGTATTGTGTGCAGTTTTGGTCACCAAATTACAGGAAGGATATAAATAAGGTTGAAATAGTGCAGAGAAGGTTTACAAGGATGTTGCTGGGACTTGAGAAACTGAGTTACAGAGAAAGATTGAATAGGTTAGGACATTATTCCCCGGAGCATAGAAGAATGAGGGGAGATTTGATAGAGGTGTATAAAATTATGATGGGTATAGATAGAGTGAATGCAAGCAGGCTTTTTCCACTGAGGCAAGGGGAGAAAAAAACCAGAGGACATGTGTAAGGGTGAAGGGGGAAAAGTTTAAAAGGAACATTGGGGGGTGGGCTTCTTCACACAGAGAGTGGTGGGAGTGTGGAATGAGCTGCCAGATGAAGTGGTAAATATGGGCTCACTTTTAACATTTAAGAAAAACTTGGACAGGTACATGGATGAGAGGTGTATGGAGGGATATGGTCCAGGTGCAGGTCAGTGGGACGAGGCAGAAAAATGGTTCGGCACAGCCAAGAAGGGCCAAAAGGCCTGTTTCTGTGCTGTAATGTTCTATGGCTCTATCAGTAAGGCGAAAGAGCTGATTGTGGACTTCAGGAAGGGTAAATGAAGGAACACATACCAATCCTTATAAAGGGATCAGAAGTGGAGAGAGTGAGCAGCTTCAAGTTCCTGGGTGTCAAAATCTCTGAGGATCTAACCTAGTCCCATCATATCGATGCAGCTATAAACAAGGCAAGACAGCGCCTATACTTCATTAGAAGTTTGAAGAGATTTGGTATGTCAACAAAAACACTCAAAAACCTCTATAGATGTACTGTGGAGAGCATTCTGACAGGCTGCATCACTGTCTGGCATGGGGGGGAGGCGGGAAGAGCTACTGCGCAGGACCAAAAGAAGCTGCAGAGGGTTGTAAATTTAATTGGCTCCATCTTGGGTACTAGCCTACAAAATACCCAGCTCATCTTCGAGGAGCGGTGTCTCCAAAAGGCAGATTCCATTATTAAGGACACCCAGCACCCAGGGCATGCCCTTTTCTCACTGTTACCATCAGGCAGAAGGTATAGAAACCTGAAGGCACACACTCAGCAATTCAGGAACAGCTTCTTCCCCTCTGCCATCTGATTCCTAAATGGACATTGAACCCTTGAACACTACCTCACTTTTTAATCTATATTAGAAACATAGAAAATAGGTGCAGGAGTAGGCCATTCAGCCCTTCGAGCCTGCACCGCCATTTATTATGATCATGGCTGATCATCCAACTCAGAACACCGCCCCAGCCTTCCCTCCATACCCCCTGATCCCCGTAGCCACAAGGGCCATATCTAACTCCCTCTTAGATATAGCCAATGAACTGGCCTCAACTGTTTCCTGTGGCAGAGAATTCCACAGATGCACCACTCTCTGTGTGAAGAAGTTTTTCCTAATCTCTGTCCTAAAAGGCTTCCCCCTTATCCTCAAACTGTGACCCCTTGTTCTGGACTTCCCCAACATCGGGAACAATCTTCCTGCATCTAGCCTGTCCAATCCCTTTAGGATTTTATACGTTTCAATCAGATCCCCCCTCAATCTTCTAAATTCCAACGAGTACAAGCCCAGTTCATCCAGTCTTTCTTCATATGAAAGTCCTGCCATCCCAGGAATCAATATGGTGAACCTCCTTTGTACTCCCTCTATGGCAAGGATGTCTTTCCTCAGATTAGGGGACCAAAACTGCACACAATACTCCAGGCGTGGTCTCACCAAGGCCTTGTACAACTGCAGTAGTACCTCCCTGCTCCTGTACTCGAATCCTCTCGCTATAAATGCCAGCATACCATTCGCCTTTTTCACCGCCTGCTGTACCTGCATGCCCACTTTCAATGACTGGTGTATAATGACACCCAGGTCTCGTTGTACCTCCCCTTTTCCTAATCGGCCACCATTCACATAAAAATCTGTTTTCCTATTTTTGCCACCAAAGTGGATAACTTCACATTTATCCACATTAAATTGCATCTGCCATGAATTTGCCCACTCACCCAACCTATCCAAGTCACCCTGCATCCTCTTAGCATCCTCCTCACAGCTAACACTGCCCCCCAGCTTCGTGTCATCCGCAAACTTGGAGATGCTGCATTTAATTCCCTCATCCAAGTCATTTATATTGTAAACAACTGGGGTCCCAGCACTGAGCCTTGCGGTACCCCACTAGTCACCGCCTGCCATTCTGAAAAGGTCCCCTTTATTCCCACTCTTTGCTTCCTGTCTGCTAACCAATTCTCCATCCACATCAATACCTTACCCCCAATACCATGTGCTTTAAGTTTGCACACTAATCTCCTGTGTGGGACCTTGTCAAAAGCCTTTTGAAAATCCAAATATACCACATCCACTGGTTCTCCCCATCCACTCTACTAGTTACATCCTCAAAAAATTCTATGAGATTCGTCAGACATGATTTTCCTTTCACAAATCCATGCTGACTTTGTCTGATGATTTCACTGCTTTCCAAATGTGCTGTTATCACATTTTTGATAACTGACTCCAGCAGTTTCCCCACCACCGACGTTAGGCTAACCGGTCTATAATTCCCCGGTTTCTCTCTCCCTCCTTTTTTAAAAAGTGGGGTTACATTAGTCACCCTCCAATCCTCAGGAACTAGTCCAGAATCTAACGAGTTTTGAAAAATTATCACTAATGCATGCACTATTTCTTGGGCTACTTCCTTCAGCACTCTAGGATGCAGACCATCTGGCCCTGGGGATTTATCTGCCTTCAATCCCTTCAATTTACCTAACACCACTTCCCTACTAACATGTATTTCGCTCAGTTCCTCCATCTCACTGGACCCTCTGTCCCCTACTATTTCTGGAAGATTATTTATGTCCTCCTTAGTGAAGACAGAACCAAAGTAATTATTCAATTGGTCTGCCATGTCCTTGCTCCCCATAATCAATTCACCTGTTTCTGTCTGCAGGGGACCTACATTTGTCTTTACCAGTCTTTTCCTTTTTACATATCTATAAAAGCTTTTACAGACAGTTTCTATGTTCCCTGCCAGTTTTCTCTCATAATCTTTTTTCCCCTTCCTAATTAAGCCCTTTGTCCTCCTCTGCTGAACTCCGAATTTCTCCCAGCCCTCAGGTGAGCCACTTTCTCTGGCTAATTTGTATGCTTCTTCTTTGGAATTGATACTATCCCTAATTTCTCTTGTCAGCCATGGGTGCACTACCTTCCTTGATTTATTCTTTTGCCAAACTGGGATGAACAATTGTTGTAGTTCATCCATGCAACCTTTAAATGCTTGCCATTGCATATCCACCGTCAATCCTTTAAGTGTCATTTGCCAGTCTATCTTAGCTAATTCACGTCTCATACCTTCAAAGTTACCCCTCTTTAAGTTCAGAACCTTTGTTTCTGAATTAACTATGTCACTCTCCATCTTAATGAAGAATTCCACCATATTATGGTCACTCTTACCCAAGGGGCCTCTCACGACAAGATTGCTAATTAACCCTTCCTCATTGCTCAAAACCCAGTCCAGAATAGCCTGCTCTCTAGTTGGTTCCTCGACATGTTGGTTCAAAAAACCATCCCGCATACATTCCAAGAAATCCTCTTCCTCAGCACCTTTACCAATTTGGTTCACCCAATCTACATGTAGATTGAAGTCACCCATTATAACTGCTGTTCCTTTATTGCACACATTTCTAATTTCCTGTTTAATACCATCTCCGACCTCACTACTACTGTTAGGTGGCCTGTACACAACTCCCACCAGCGTCTTCTGCCCCTTAGTGTTACGCAGCTCTACCCATATCGATTCCACATTTTCTCGGCTTATGTCCTTCCTTTCTATTGCGTTAATCTCTTCTTTAACCAGCAACGCCACCCCACCTCCCCTTCCTTCATGTCTATCCCTCCTGAATATTGAATATCCCTGAACGTTGAGCTCCCATCCTTGGTCACCCTGGAGCCATGTCTCTGTGATCCCAACTATATCATAATAACAATCTGCACTTTCAATTCATCCACCTTATTACGAATGCTCCTTGCATTGACACACAAAGCCTTCACGCGCTCTTTTACAACTCTCTTAGCCCTTATACAATTATGTTGAAAAGTGGCCCTTTTTAATGCTTGCCCTGGATTTGTCGGCCTGCCACTTTTACTTTTCTCCTTAGTACTTTTTGTTTCTACCCTCACTTTACACCCCTCTGTCTCTCTGCACTGGTTCCCATCCCCCTGTTGTGAACTAACCTCCTCACGCCTAGCCTCTTTAATTTGATTCCCACCCCCCAACCATTCTAGTTTAAAGTCACCTCAGTAGCCCTCGCTAATCTCCCTGCCAGTATATTGGTCCCCCTAGGATTCAAGTGTAACCCGTCCTTTTTGTACAGGTCACGCCTGCGCCAAAAGAGGTCCCAGTGATCCAAAAACTTGAATCCCTGCCCCCTGCTCCAATCCTTCAGCCACGCATTTATCCTCCACCTCATCGCATTCCTACTCTCACTGTCGCGTGACACAGGCAGTAATCCCGAGATTACTACCTTTGCGGTCTTTTTTCTCAACTCCCTTCCTAGCTCCCTATATTCTCCTTTCAAGACCTCATCCCTTTTCCTGCCTATGTCATTGGTACCTATATGTACAACGAGCTCTGGCTCCTCACCCTCCCACTTCAGGATATCTTGGACACGTTCAGAAATATCCCGGACCCTGGTACCAGGGAGGCAAACTACCATCTGGGTCTCTGGACTGCATCCACAGAATTGCCTATCTAACCCCCTTACTATCGAGTCCCCTATCACAACTGCCCTCCTCTTCCTTGCCCTACCCAATATTATTACTGTTTCTGTATGATTTTTAATCTATTCAATATACGTGTACTGTAATTGATTTATTTATTATTTTAAAATAATTTCCTTCTACATTATGTATTGCATTGAACTGCTGCTGCTAAGTTAACAAATTTCACGGCATATGCCGGTGATAATAAGCCTGATTCTGGTATGTTTATGGAGTATAAGAAATGCAAGAGAACACTTAAAACAGAAATCAGGAGGGCTAAAGGTAGGCATGAGGTTGCCTTTGCAGACAAGGTGAAGGAGAATCCCAAGAGACATGTTAAGAGCAAAAGGATTGCAAGGGACAAAATTGGTAATCTATATGTGGAGCCAAAAGAGATGGGGGAGATGTTAAATACATTTTTTGCATCTGCATTGACTCAGGAGATGGACATAGAGCCTATAGAAGTGGATACTGAATCTATAGAAGTGAGACAAACTGGCATCATGGACCCTGCACAGATTAGAGGAGGAGGCATTTGCTGTCCTTCGGCAAATCAGGATAGATAAATCCCCAGGACCCCACAAGGTGTTCCCTTAGACCATACGGGAGGCAAGTGCAGAAATTGCCAGGCCCTAGCAGAGATACTTAAATCATCCTTAGCGACAGGAGAGGTACCAGAGAACTGGAGGATTGGTAATGCTGTTTAAGAAAGGCTCTGAACATAAACCAGGAAATTATAGGCCAGTGGATCTACCATCAGTTGTGGGAAAGCTATTGGAAGGTATTCTAAGGGACTGGTTAGATTAGTATTTAGATAGACAGGGACTGATTAAGCTCGTCAACACTTCGTGGGTGGTAGGTTATGTCTATCCAATCTTATAGAGTTTTTCAAGCAAGAGTTACCAGGAAAGTGGATGTATGCAAGACAGTGGATGTTGTCTACATGGACTTTAGTAAGTCATTTCACAAGTTCCCACATGGGAGGTTGGTCAAGAAGGTTCAGTCACTCAGCATTGACACTGGCTTCGTAGGAGAAGCCAGAGTGGTGGTAGATGGTTGCCTCTCTGACTGAAGGCACATGACTAGTGGAGTGTCACAGGGATCGGATTGTTGATTGTCATCAAGATCAATGATCTGGATCAGCAAATTTGTGGATGACACCAAGACTGGGGTGTAGTGGACAGTGAGGAAGACTATCCTGGCTTGCAGAGGGATCTGGATCAGCTGGAAAAATGGCTGACAGAATTTAATACAGACAAGTGTGAGGTGTTGCACTTTGGTAGGACCAACCAGGGTAGGTCTTACGCAGTGAACGGTCGGGCACTGAGGAGTGTGGTAGAACAAAGAGACCTGGGAATACAGGTCCATAATTTGTTGAAAGTGGTGTCACAGGTAGATAGGGTTGTAAAGAAAGCTTTCAGCATAATGGCCTTCATAAATCAATGTACTGAGTAGAGGAGATGGGATGTTATATTGAAGTTGTATAAGACGTTGGTGAGGCTTAATTTTGAGTATTGTGTGCAGTTTTGGACTTCTACCTACAGGAAAGATGTAAACAAGGTTGAAGAGGTGCAGAGAAAAACCACAAGGATGTTGCCATGTCTGGAGGACCCAAGTTATAAGGAAAGATTGAATAGGTTACAACTTCATTCCTTAGAACGTAGAAGATTGAGAGGAGATTTGATAAGAGGTTTACAAATGATGAGGGGTATAGATAGTGTAAATGCAAGCTGGCTTTTTCCACTGAGGTTGGGTAGGACTACAATCAGAGGTCATGGGTTAAAGATGAGAGGTGAAAAGTTTAAGAGGAACACAAGGGGAAATATTTTCACACAGAGGGTTGTGAGATTGTGGAACAAGCTGCCAGCACAAGCCATGCATGTGAGCTCGATTTCAGTGTTTAAGCTCTGTTTGGACAAGTACATGGATGGTAGGGATACAGAGGGGTATGGTCCCAATGCAGGTCGATGGGAGTAGGAAGTTTAAATGGCTCAGCATGGACTAGATGGGCCAAAGGGCCTGTTTCTGTGCTGTACTTTTCTATGACTCTATGTTTTCTCACAACAAAGCATAGCTATAACCAGTGTCACTGTCACATTAGAAGCGGGGTGCACCTTGATCAACAGCCAGAGGGTGCAGACCTGAGGCAAAGTGCAAATCCTAAGTTATCAAAATAAAAATTCTGATCAGTTAGAAAGCCAATTCTGCTCCTATAAGAACATTGCTTAAACAAACCTACTGGTCTACATTACCACTTGATGTAACAATGTTAATTTTTGTTTGATACACTCCTATGATCCCTTCTCTAAAGTTTCAAATCTGTATAACATTTAGTTTTTTTTGTGCACAACATTCCCCTAAAGCAAGGATTATTCTTATAATAGAAAACACAGCAAAGTACTTCACTGTATTATATCAAAGAGCAGTCACAATTGTACTATAGTGAACAGAGTGCCAAGGTGCACATAGCACTTTCTAGCAAGCAGTGATATGATGTATTGATCAGAGGAACATTAGTCATTACCGAAGGAGGAAGTTACCCTCATTCAGAATAACTGCAGAGGAACTTTAACATCTCTGCAATGCCTCTTCCAAAAGATGGTATATCTAGCAGTCCAGCACTTCTTCCTCAGTACTTGTTGGTAAAGGCAGATACATTAGGGGCATTTAAGGCAACTTTCTGCTGAAAGTGTACTATTTCCTCACACATACAGGTTAGGGCTAGTGAGCTGTGGACATTTAAAAGACAGACAGGTCCATGGATAGTAGAGGTTTAGACGGAGAAGGGTCAAATGCAGGCAAATGGGACTGGCCTAGATGGCGATCATGGTTGGCATGGGACCAGTTGGGCTGAAAAGCCTGTTTCCGTGTTGGAAATCTACAATCAACGATCAGCTCCATTCACCACAAACAGTTCTGTGTATTAGGAATTTGCTGTGGTGTTGGTGCAAGACTCGACAAAAACAAACTTCAATAATAAGAATAATTATATAAAAATTATATTACAAAATAAACTATGACCCAACGAAGGTAACGGGACTCAGCCACAGCAACTTAAAACACTGGAGCACATTAAACATTGAACGCTATCTGCCTCTTTACCAACACATTAATAACACTGGTTTTCTTGTATTAAATACGCCACTTGTTTCACAAAGTAACATCAAAGAAATGAAATGTCAATGTACTGTACAGGTTAGATTGTTTTCCCTAAAGTAAAGGAGACTGCGGGGTGACCATAAGGAGGTTTATGGAATTATGAGGGGGCAAACACAAGGTAGATAGTCTTTTTCCCCAGGGGTGGAGAGTTTAAAACTGGAGAATGTAGGTTTAGGGTGAGAGATGAAAACTTTGAAGATATTATAAGGGACAATTTTTCCACACAAAAGATAATAGGTACATGGAATAATCTACCAGAGGAAGCAGTAGAGGCAACTACAATTACAGCGTTTGAAAGACAGAAATATTTATATGAGCCAAACACAAGCAAATGGGACTAGCATAAAAAGGCAAAACAGTTGACATGGATTAAAAGCCGTTTCCATGCAGTACAACTCTACAAAACCACACCAATGACATTAGTTGGTTACAATTACTCTCTCCCCTTCTGTCATTTTCTCCATCTCCATTGATGGTGATGAGGCCTCTGTCAGTCAGGGTCAACCACGGATATTGCAGCCTAGCAGTCTCGGTACGCAAGGCAGAACACTACAATATGGAGAGCGCTTCCCCACTCCATGGATCTGATGAACCCAAAGGAACGGCAGAGACTGATACAGTTTGGCAGCAGCAGTGCCGCAGGAGTTGCCGGTCAGCGCTGAGTTCAACACAGGACCTTAGGGGCTTCAGCTCTGGATTTTTCTCTCTGGGTTTCTTCCCACAGCCTTCCCCAGGAGTGGGTACAGCTGCAAGGCAGCGGAAATTTGAGATCAGAGTTTTCCTTCTCCTAGATGAGCTGCCAACCATGGCTGACAAACTCCATCTGCCAGAAGTGACTGGTTTTAAGGCGCCAGTAACCCACCCTTTGCCCGTTCTTCTGTCAGTAGAAATGATTCTGCCGGGCTTAGTAGCAAAGCCTTTTCTTGTCTTGTCGAAGCCACACGTGAATGCCAGGAGCTAGACTTGGTTGTCAGAGGCTATTTGAGCCACACGTCATTGGGAGCATTTAATAGACAGCGGGAGTTTGTCCCCATTACCACTTCTGGCTACAACAGCTTTACGAAACCCCGTTACTCCTCTCCATTACCATTCCTTTCTCTTCTCCCCCCACATTTCTCAAGATTAGTTTTATTTGTCACATGTACATCGAAAATGGAAACACAGAGTGAAGTGTGTTGTTTTGCATCAACAAACAACAAAGTTCGCAAATGCCGCCGCGTTTCCTGCGCCAACATTATGTGCCCACCAACTCACTAACCCTGAAGTCCAACACTTACCCTAATGCCTTTGGAATGTGGGAGGAAACACAGTCGATCATAGGAAGAACGTACAAATTCCTTACAGACCTTGATCCCCGTTTGATGGTCAGTAGCACCACAAAGTGTCGCGCCAACCACTACACTTATGTCACCCCCTTTATTTCTTTCCATCTTGGTCTCCCTTCTCTCCCATCCCTCTTCGCTTTGCTCCCTTTTCCTCTTTCCCCATCTCATCTTCCTCTCATTCCCCTTCCACTCTCTGCTCCTCTTCCTCCCGCCCCCCGATCACCCTCCTCTTGGCTGTCTGCAGCTCTCTCTCCGTTCCCCTCTCACCCACCTCGCTGCCCCTCTCACCTTCCCCCTTTTCGGTTTCCCTTCCCCTCTCTCCCGGTGAGGGGGGGAGGGGCGATGAGTTGACAGAACCGACGTTGCGGTCCCGTCCTGTCGCTCCCTCCGATCCCGAGCGGCGGTGCCGCCCCCAGACTCCCTCCCTCACTACTCTCTCTCTCTCACCACCCCTTCCCTCTCTCTCTTTCTTTCTCTCTCTATCTCCCCTTCTTTCTGTCACACTTACCATTTCCTCTCACTCTCGCCGTCACTGTCGCTCTGGAAACACGTCACTCCGGACGGCGGCTGAGAGGCAGAAACGAGTTTCCACTGGAGTTTTCGAAACGGCCGCCTGCGCCCCCTGCCGTGGGAGGACTAGATCTGCCGGTCCCGGGATTGGTCCGCTGGAGAAAGTGCCCGCTCCTAAATACTAAGCACTTCGGCGTTTCCATAGTAATGTCGGAATGAAACAGACGATATAGAACATAGAACAATACAGGCCCTTCAGCCCACCATGTTTATGCTGACCATAAATAATAATCTAACTAAACCATAAGAACATAAGGCAAAGAATCAGAATGAGGCCATTCGTCCCATCGAGCCTGCTCTGTCATTCGATCATGCATGATTTATTTTCTCTCTCAGCCCTATTCTTCTGCCTTCACTCTGTAACCTTTGAATCCCTTTATAATCAAAAATACCATCTGCCTGCACATTATCTGCACCCCTCAAAATACTGCTTGTTTAAATACCTGTCTAAATCATTCTTAAATGTCATCATTCTATCTACTTCTTCCATCACCCCTGACAGCACCTACCTTTCTGTGTAGAAAACTTCCCTTGAAAATCTTTGAACTCTCCCCTTCTCACTTTAAATCTCTGCCCTTTAGTGTTTTACCTATCCACCCTGGGAAAACTCTGACTGTCCACCCTATGTCCCTCATAAACTTTGTCCAACCTCTCTTTATAGTCAATGCTCTCTCATCTAGACAACATCCTGGCGAATCTCTTCTGTTCCCACTCCAAAGCCTCCACTTTATCCCCATCAGAACTGCACACAATACTCTAAATTGGGCAAAACAAAGATTTATACAACTGTAACATAACTTCCCAAGATTTATATTTAATACCTTGACCAATGAAGGGGAAGCATTGTAACTGCCTTCTTCATCACCCTATCCACTTGCGTGGCCATTTTCAAGGAGTGATCGACCTGCACCCCAAGATCCCTCTGTGTACTTTTCTCTTGCATTTGACCTTTCCAAACACAACACCTCATTCCCGTTTCACCTGGAAGTTTATGTACTTGAATAAAATGAGAGGTCGATAAATAACAGTCGGGCATTGAGTACACTGAGCAGAGCCTAAGCTGGTGCGTCCGAGCTTCCAGTTTGAGGGAACTAGAACATAGCACATGACAGCACAGTACAGGCCTTTCAGGTTGTGTCGGCCTTTACCCCAGATCAATCTACCTTCCACATAGCCTTCCATTTTTCTATCATCCGTGTGCCTAATTCAGAGTCTTTTAAATACCTCTAATATATCTGCCTCTACCACCACCCGTGGCAGAGGGTTCCACACACACACCACTCTCAGTGTGAGGAATTTACCTCTGACATCTTCACTATAATCACCTTAAATTTACGTCCGTTTGTATTTGCCATTTCCACCCTGGGAACAAGTCTTTGACTGTCCATTCGATCTATGCCTTTTATCATCTTGACCTTGATCAAGTCACCTCTTATCCTCCTTTGCTCCAAAGAGAAAAGTCAGTGAAGTCATGGGTGGAATAGAAAGGAGTAGTGTAGGATTTTGGGTGGCGGGGTGGAGATGTGTCTCTACCAAAGGAGGGTTAAGGAGCTCCTTCCCTCCGCGAGCCTGCAGGTCACCCCTTGGGCAAGGTGTAGTTCCAGCTCAGCCCCCGATTAGGGTCACGTGAAGCCCTGGGAGCTGGTGGTGGATAGCCAGTGCACATCACAAGTCCTGGTTATGTGACCACTGACACCAGGCAGACAATCTCTGAAGAGAATTGATAATGGCTGGGGACACTCCCCTTGTAAAGGCACTGCCCAGAAGAAGGCAATGGCGAACCACATCTGTAGAAAAATTTGCCGAGACCATGATCAGCCATGTCATACAACACGGCACATAACAAACAAACAGGTGTAGGATTGGTGTAAATGGATCAACACACAAAGAGCTGAAGGAACTGAACATGTGAGGCAGCACCTATGGAAGAGGAGGACCTGCTCAAATTACCGACCCACAGAATTTCTCCAGCACTTTGCGTGCTGCTCCATATTCCAACATCTGGAGTCTCTTGTGTCTGGATATTGTAATCGGACGGCCGATGGTCAATTGTACAAGACGTTGGGGAGGCAGCATTTGGAATATCGTGTTCAGTTTTGCTCACGCTGCTGTGGGGAAAATGCCATTAAGCTGGGGAGAGTGCAGAGATTTATGGGGATGTTGTCAGGGCTCAAGGGATGGGGTTATAGATAAAGGTTGGGCAGTTTGAGACTTTTTCCTTTGGCACATCATCAGATTCAGAATCAGGTTTATTGTCACTGACACGTCATGAAATTTGTTGTTTTGTGGCAGCAGCACAGTGCAATCCATAAAAAAATTACTAACAGTTACAATAACAAATGCAGGTAGTACAAAAAGTGAGGCAATTTTCATGGGTTCATGAATCGTTCAGAAATCTGATGGCAGAGGGAAGAAGCTCTGAGTGTGTGTTATCAGGCTTCTGTATCTCCTTCCTGATGGTAGTAATGCATGCAGGGGACCGAGAGGTGTATAGAATGGTAATGGACGTAGATAGAGTGAATGTAAACAGTCTTTTTCTCAGGGTTGGGGACTGAAGAGTCAGAATGGAAACTGGAGGGCATAGGTCTAAGGTGAGAGGGAAGAGATTAATAGAAACTTGGAGGACACTTTTTTTGCCCAGAAGTACATGGAACGAGCCGCCAGAGGAAGTGGTGGAAGCATTAAAAAAGTATTTGGACAGATGAATGAATAGGAAAGGTTTAGAGCAGGACTTACCAACCTTTCTCATGCCATGGACCCCTACCATTAACCAGAAGGCTCATGGACCCCAGATTGGGATCCCCTGGTTCAGAGGGATCACAGGGCTAAATACGGGCAAATGGGAATCTTGGGCCAACGAGCCTGATTCCATGCCCTTGGAGCCCAAAAGTCCCAATTCTTTGCAACACCAACACCAACACCAACACACACACACACACACACACACACACACACACACACACACACACACACACACACACACACGCACACACACACACACACCAGCAGAGGGCAGAGGAGCAACACTCAGCACAATGGTCAGAACAAAGCGCTTGTCTGGAGGTTTAACAATCGGGGTTGCTGTAGATTCATGCCAATACACAGCACCTGCGGTGATTTACTGCTCACCATTGCTGTGATTCTGATGTAAATTTTCACAAAGGGCTTGAGCTCAACCTGTTATTTCTCTCCAGTAAGCAATCAGTAGGGGAAAGTGATGTGGGGAAGTGTGCACATTTTGCCATGGTAACCGTTGTCCATTTAGCAGCAGCGGTGACCCAGTATTTCATACTTCAGAAAACTGTTGCTTTCATATTTTGTCCTTTGTTGGAAAATAAAATAAAGCGTTATATAAGGAAGCTAAAGTAACACAGATGGAAGAATTCAGCGTGGATGGAAATGAACAAACTGGTGGCGATTTGGGCAGAAATCCTTCTTTAGGACTGAAAAGGAAGGGAGAAGATGAGATGACAGAAAGGAAGCCATTGGGCCCATTTCCCTTTCACTTATGTTTAATTCATAGCTAACCTTTAAGCTGCAAACAACTTGATGGAGGAATTCAGTGAATCCAGCAGCATGTGGGAGAAAAGGGATGGTCAGTGTTTTGGGCCGATTGAGCTGCATCAGAACAATTGGTTGATTTTAGTTGCTCTCTGAAGTGGCTTAGGAAACCGTTCAGTTGTACAGTACCTTCCTCTAACTCCAACTCCAGCCCTGCCTCCCTCTCCTTCCTGCCACAACCTGCCCAACATCACTTACCCCTCCTCAGTCCATCAGCCACGCAGACTCCTGTCTTACCACTCCCACTCTCTTCTTTATATCGGCTGTCTCGCCTCGCCACTCATAGTCCAGATGTAGGGTTTCTACTCAAACTGTCAACTATCCCTTTCTGCTGACTGTTTCGGACTTACCTATTTATTAATCACACGTACAGTGAGGTGTGTCGTTCACGTCAACAGCCAACACGCGCAGGGGTGTGCTGGGGGCAGCCTGAAAGAATCACTACACGTCCCAGTACCAACATAGCAAGCCCACCAGGTTCAGCGGAACAACGCAAGCAACAACTCTTTGGAGCGAAGGAAGGTGAGATGTGACACAGTGGAGATGATAGGAGGCAGAGGTCGAGTGGGCGGCCACAGACCTTTCCCCAGGGTGGAATACAAGAGGGCAGAATTTTAAGGCGCTTGGAGGGAGGTATAGGAGTGATGTCACAGTGGAGGTTTTTAGAGGCAGGGTGGTGGGTGCATGGAACTCAGTGCCTGGGATCGTGGTGGAGGCAGATACTCCAGGGAGAATCTTAGGCAGGCACAAAGCTCTGCCGTGGACACTCCCAAGCCCGGCTGCCAAAGGGGGAGGGTTGGACATGGGAGCAACCCCACCCCATTAAAATCCACAGCTACAGAAACATCGACAGATCTCAACTCTGTGAGGGGAAGGAATCTTCGCCTAGAGGACTTACAAGATAGGTTACGCCCTGATGACAGAGCTAGAAAGGACTGGCCCAGGTTGGAGGACTCTGTGGTCAAAGCCCCGGTGGGGGTGATGGGTTTAAGTAGGTTAGACAGGCACATGGGTGAAAGAAAACTGGAGGGCTATGCAGGAGGGAGGAGTTAGATTGATCTTCAAGCAGGTTAAAAGTCGGCACCACACTGTGGCCTGGAAGACCTGGACTGTGCTGTACTGTTCGATGTTGTAGCAGTGACAACAACAAAACAGGAAAACAAGTCCCACCATCCCACTCGCCGCCCACACACACACAGACTCTGGAGTCCTTGGCCCTCCAAAACCTCCAGCCACTGGTTGAGACTCACAGACTGTGACCTCTCTGGACTCGCCGTCATCAGTCCTCGACCCGCTGAGTTCCTCCAGCAGATTGCTCCAGATTCCAGCATTCACAGCTTCTTACGTCCCATCATGTCTGCACTGACCAGGATAGCAATCTAACTGATTCCATTGGCCTGCAGCTGGTCCATATCCCCCATTCCCTGCACGTTCATGTCTCTGGCTAAATGCGTCTTAAACATTACTGTTGTATCTGTTCTATCATCCCAGCAGAGTGCTTCAGACACCCACCATTTTGTGTGTAAAAGACTGGTCACACAAGCCTCACAAACACTTGTCCCACATGCCTTTTAACCTTTTACTCCCCTCGGCATAAATGTAGTTCCCCTAATACTTGAGATTTCTACTCCATGGAGAAACGATTTTGAGTATCTGCCCTATCCTTGCCACTCATGATTTTATAACTTCTTTCAGGTCTTCCCTCGTCCTCCAGAGAAAACAACCACATGTTTGTCCAACCTCTCCTAAAATCTCATACCCTCTCATTCAGGCAGCATCCTGATAAACTGTGGTCACGTTGACTTTGTGCTAACTGAGTCAGAATCGGAATCAGGTTTAATATCGCTGGCATATGTCATGAAATTTGTTGTCTTTGCAGCAGCAGTACAATGAAATACATAATAATAGAGAAAACATGAATTAAAGTGAGTATATAAAAGGTGGTGAGGTAGTGTACATGGGTTCAATGTCCATTCAGAAATCAGGTGCCGAGGGGAAGAAGTTGCTCCGATATCGGTGAGTGTATGTTGGGTGTGGATTGGTGGTGGTGACGTTGGCTTTAATTGGTTGTGGTTCAAGATAGACTTGGATTGACAAATACAAGATCTGGATGAACTCAGCAGGTCAGGCTGCCTATATGGAGAAGAGTAAACGGTCGACGTTTTGGGCCAAGACCCTTAATCAGAATCTTGAGTTTCGGCTTGAGATATCGACTGTTTATTCCTCTCCATTGACGCCACCTGACTTGCTGAATTCCTCCAGCATCTTAGTGTGTTCCTCTGGATTTCCAGCATCCATAGAATCTCTCGTGTTTATGGATTTGGATTGGCTGTGGCCAGGCTGGGTTTAGACTGGCCATAGTTTCTATCAAATTTTAATTTTATGCCCAAGTAGACCTCATTTCCAGTCTATCACAATCCTTCCCTTTTGCTTTCTTTATACCTCCCACGACACTTGCTATTTCAAAACTTCCTTTATTTCCATTTTTTTTTTGCTCTTTATCTTGGTTAGTGTCAGAACATTGATGTCATGAAGTCCAAAGATGGAATAGCATCCTGGTTACATCGCTGCAAAGCCATCATGCACAGTTACCTAGCAACCAAAGTTCAAATCTGGCCTTGGAATATGAATTCAATTTATTCACCAAATACAGTCAGTGGCCACTTTATTAGGTACACCTATACACCTGCTTGTTAATGCAAATATCGGATCAGCCAATCATGATGCAGCAACACAATGCATAAAAGCATGCAGACGTGGTCAAGAGGTTCAGGTATACACATAGGCAGCCATTTATGTATTGGATATACCAGGTTGATTAATTCCTAGTTCAGAATTAATATGCATGATATGGTCCTTTGGGCATATGGGCTAAAGAGAGATTGTTGGGACAGACACAGTTAACATGGAAAGTTTATTAGGATAATCACTGCCATCATAATGAATATAGGTGTGTATTTTACCTTCTGAAAAGCATTAGACTTTTTGATATTACTTGAGTTTCTTTTGGGTGGTGGTGGTGGGGGGGGGGGTGGAATTTGTGGGTGTACTTCCTGTCTCTTTGGTCCACACTCTGTGTCAGTAGGTAGAGGTAATGCACCTTACATTGGTTGGCCAACCGCCATTAAACTTTGCAAGAACAAGAACAGGAGCTCCAGTTGTTGTTCAGACCAAAAATCAGAATGGAGAAGCCCTTTCCTCACTGTTACCATCAAGAAGGAGGTACAGAAGACTGAAGGGACACACTCAGCAATTCAGGAACAGCTTCTTCCCCTCTGCCATCCAATTCCTAAATGGACATTGAACCCATAGACACTACCTCACTTTTTTAATATATATTATTTCTGTTTTTGCACGATTTTAATCTATTTAATATATGTATACTGTAATTGATTTACTTATTATTTTTTCTTCAATATTATGTATTACATTGAACTGCTGCTGCTAAGTTAGCAAATTTTACAATACATGCCGGTAATAATAAACCTGATTCTGATTCTTAATGATTGTTGGTGCCAGATGGGGTGGTCTGAGTATCTCAGAAACTGCAGATCTCCTGGGATTTTCACACACAGCAGTGTCTAGAGTTTACAGAGAATGGTGCAATAACATCTGGCAGTTATGTGGATGAAAATACCTTGTTAAAGACAGAAGAGAGAGGAAAAGAATCATATTGGTTCAAGCTGACAGGAAGCCAACAGGAACTCAGATAATCACACTGCGCAGGCAGGCACCTCCCAGTCTCCACCCAGCTAACAGGAGTCACTTGCCACTCGTTTCCTACTCATCTCCTGCAGCCTATTTACCTGTAAACTCAGCTCTCACCCACAGTCCTCTGTTCATTCTTCAAACCAGTCCGCCTCAGACTGTTGCCTCTAGTCTTCAGTTGCCTTGTTGGGTTAAGTATCTGCTCTCCCTTGTTTTGTGGCCCTGTTGGCTGGTTATTTTGCAGTTTTTAATTAAAATTATCGCTAACTATAAATCGTCTCTGCTGCTGTGGATTTGGGTCAAACCTCCTCTACATTTCCCGACAAGATGGGTGAAAGGGCAATTGACTCAGCAGAGTTCGCTCACCCAGATGTAGTCATCTGTTGACATGAGCACACCATCCAGAAGCAGCAGGAAACCACTGAACTTCTGGTTACCACTCTCAATCAATTCTCCGTCTCAATTCCGCAACCCTCAGATCCCGGATTCTGGTACCCGAATACTTCGATGGATCTCTAACCCAATGCCCCAACTTTCCATCCCAGTGCATCTTACACTTCAAGCTCCAGCCATCTCTGTATTCTATGGACCGAGCCAAGATTGCCCTCGTCATTTCATTCCTGACTGGGCAAGCTCTGATCCGGACTGCTGCTAACTGGGGCAATAAAACTCCCAAGTGACACCAATATGAAGATTTTACCACTGACATGCCCTGGGTTTTTGACCATCCAGGGAGTGGAAGGGGGGGCAGCGGATCAGACACTTTGCCTGTGTCAAGTTCACGGTTGTCAGTGGATTTATTTATTTGTTTGTTTGTTTATGTCATGAAACAGCATGGAGTAGGCTCTTCTAGCTGTTTGAGGTGTGCCGCTGGAGTGTGGCTGGAATACGGGAGCATTGCCGGCTCGTTACTATCATCTACTCGGAGCACTTGAAAAATGAGCTGTCTACTCGGAAGATGCCCACTGACCTCGAAAGCTCCATCACTCTGGCCTCTAAAATGACAGTCGTCTTATGGAACAACCCTCCAGATCATCAGCCAGATCCCCAGTTCCATTCCCAGAACCATTTCAGGCTGCAGGACTCTCACCATCAACACCTCCAGAACTCATGCACTTACAGAGAGCTCCCGTAATCCCCCAAGAGTGTGAGCATCGGTGGAGAATCAATTTGTGTGCTTACTGCAGAGCTGCCGATCACCCGCGCATCAAATGCCCTCTGTGTGTGGGAAAACGGCGCTGCCAAGTATGGCCGAGGGGCCTTCTATCCGGTGAAATCCCCTCCTCCCCTTGTTCCAACACCATCGACCGACTCACTCTCTCTGGCCTCCAACACACCCTGACGGCTCTACGCACGCAGGAGGCTCCAGTGGATTCCAGCACAGCAGACAGCTTTCAGGATTGGACTCTGTTTGTGCATCGCGGATTCTCTCACCTCTTCTGCACCACGTCACCTGGGGCCTTTGACATTAGAACTTGCATGTGGCCTCTGCATATGATTATCGGAAAGCACCATGAGTCCACCCAGTTCCTATTTATCCACTCACCCACCAATCCTCTCATCTTGGGTTTCCCCCTGGCTCCTCACTCTAAACGCTCACTTGCCCGGTCATCCAGTTCACTGCTGGGTTGGGGACCCCCTGCCTGCAACCTCAGTTGAGCTCATCCCGTAAATCCGTGGAGATGGAGGAAATGCGACCTCACCAAACTCCCACAAGAATACCACAACTTAGCCATGCTTTCAGTAAAAGGGAAGCCAGCACTCTGCCTCATCATAGACCACACGACTGGGTGATTGACCACCTCCTGGGCACCTCTTCTCCCCGAGGTCGTCTGCTCTCTCTCTCTCCCCCCCCCCCTCTCTCTCTCTCTCTGCATTGGCTACTGTAGACACAACAAAATCACCATTAAGAACAGTTACCCTCTCCCGTTGACGGATAGTGTGTTCAAAACAATCCACTGGCCCCAGATCTTCATCAAACTGGATCTACAGATTGCATATAACCTCATCTGCACCTGCTAGGGGGATGAGTGTAAGACAGTGTTCATAACACCAACTGGCCACGACGAATACTTGGTGATTCCTTTGGGACTCTTCAACAGTTCAGCCATTTTCCAAGCCTTCCTCTGAGACCTGCTGCAGAGGTATGTGTTTGTCTGCCTCGGAAAAATCCTCATCTTCTCTAAGGGCCCCCAAGACCACGTCTGTAACGTCCAATCAGTCCTTCAGTGTCTCCTTAAAAACTAGCTGTACTGCAAGTTAGAAAAATGCCAGTTCCACGCCCCAATCATTTCCTTCCTGGATTACGTCTTGTCACCCCAAGACAAAACCATGGATTCAGAGAAGCTGTATTGAATGGCCCTGACCAAGCTCCCTGAAACGGCTAAGGGCGCTTCTTGGGCTTCTCCAACTTCTGCCGCTGTTTCATCAAAACTACGGTCAAACTGCCAGTCCTCTCACCTCCCTCACTACCATCTACTTCATGGATAACTTGGTTTTCTGCCATCAACTACACTTCAAAGTAGCTCAAGGGACTCTTCGCATTCCCATTCTCTGCCATCCGAACCCCTCCGGACCTTTTATAGGAGAGGTGGATGCATCTGATGTGGGAGGCGGGGCCTTCCTCTCCCAGTGAGGTCCAGTTGGGAAGATATACCCTTGTGCCTTCTTCTTGTGCATACACAGCACCGTTATGGAGTAGGAGACGGGGATCTACTCAACACCAAATGGACTTTGGAGGAACGGAGATATTGGCCGATGGGAACACCATGCCCCTCCTGATCTGGACTGACCATCAGAACCTCATATCCAAATGACAGACCCTCCAGCTCAACCCACATCAGGCTCATTGGGCCCTCTTCTTTGAGCAATTCAACTTCACCATCTCCTAATGACCTGGCTGCAAGAATACTAAAGCGGATACCCTGACACGACAGTTCAACCCAGCTGAAATGGACAGCAACTCTCAGCCCATCATTCCATCCTCCAAGATCCTCACTCTGATCATCTTGGACCTTGAGAGCCAGATCCACCAGGTCCTACAGTATCACCCTGCTCCGGCTGGTATCCCTGATAACCACATGTATGTTCCAGCAGCCGTGTGCGCTGAGAAACTTTAGTGGGCCCACTTCTCAGCCCCTCTCTGGCCATCCAGGTGCACGATGGACTCTGGATTTTCTGTGATGTCGATTTTGGTGGCCCACCATGATCGAAGATGTACATCAGTTTGTCGCCAACCTCCCTCAATATGCCCAGTCCTGTTCCTACAACCAGCAGCCTTCTGGGTTCCTGCCGGTCTCTTGACGCCTGTGGTTCCACATCACCATGTATTTCTTTCGATGGAGCCACAATGATCATGACAGCGGTGGACCAGTTCTCCAAGGTGGTCCAGGTCTTCGTGCTCCGAACCCCTCCTAAGACGGTAGACCTGTTTCTCCAACACATAGTTAGTCTGCACAGCTTCCTCCAGGGTATTGTGCTGGACTGGACCCACAATTTGTCTCCTGCTTCTGGTGAACCTTCTGCTCTCTCCTCCACACCTCAGTGAGTTTCTCCTCTGGTTATCATTTGCAGATCAATGGACAGTCTGCAGACGAAGGAGCCAATCAGCAAGTGGAGAAGCTTCTATGACACTTCTCTGCCTCTAACCCTTCCATATGGAAGCAGTATCTGCTCTGTCCCACAATCTCCATACCTCCTCTGCCACAGGACTGTCACCCTTTGAAGTGCTCTTTGGCGACCAACCCCCATTGTTCCCCGTGTAGGAGCTGACAGTAGAGGTCCCATCTGCCAGGGTCCTGGTTTGCTGCTGACAGAAGGCTTGGAAGAGAGCACAGAGGGCCATCCTAGCTGCCAACTGTGTGTACTGCTGCCAGGCTAACCGCCAGTGGTGCCCAGGCAGACTACTCCGTCCTGGGGACTGTGTCTGGCTGTTCACCTCACATTTACCACTGCGCACCAACTCCCGCAGGCTCTCGCCCCAGTTCCTCGGTCCCTTTAAGCTCATCCATTGCACCAGTCCAGTCACTTACCATCTCCAGCTGCCTCCGTCCCTCACGATCACACCTACCTTCTACATGTCCTGCCTCAAGCCTGTTGTCCATGGACTGCTCAACCCACATGAGCCTGTACCTCTGGAACCCAGTGGTCCAGTGTACACGGTTCACCGGTGATGGTTTCACGTCAGTGTGGGTGGGGTGTACGGTACCAGGTTGTCTGGAAAGAGTACGTCTTAGAGGAGAGGTCTTGAGTAGTTTCATTTTGGATCCATTGCTTATCGAGGACCCATTTGGATCATCCTGGGCTGTCGGGTGTTGGCCATAGAAGGTGGTGGTGGGGGGGAGTTCCAATCAGGCCTGCTCAGGCAGCGAGCTCCCAGACTCCACCTAACAGGAGTAAACTGCCACTCATTTCCAACTCATCACTTGCAGCCTATTTAAACCCAGTTCTCATCCACAGTCCATTTTCACCCGTCCAACCAGTTGGCCTCAACCATTCGCTCCTAGTCTTCAGTTACCTTCATTCCTCAACAAGTTAGGTATCGTTTCTCCCTTGTTTTGTGGCCTCATGTGGCTTGTTATTTTGTAACTGTGTGAAAGACAGGAGGAGAAGATGGCGGCACACCTGCTTGTGCGCAGCCCTCCGGTGAAAAGTGATATCGTATCTGTTAAATAGGGGCCGTGGACAATTCTGACTTGATGGAGAAGGACATGAAAGCACAGAAGAACATCTGGAGAAATTTCTGAAACGCCCGTTCGCTGCTGTCGTTACTGTGTGGTCAGGAATCTTTCGGAGGGTAGGCCTCAAAGTCCCTGGCCTTGCCTGCTTTTGGCGACCGAGAAGGAGTTCAAATCATTTGGATAGAGATGGCGCTCAGTACTCGGTGTCGGAGAGCTGATCAGAGCTCAAAGTTTTTGGATGACTCAGAGCCAGATTGTGGTCGGCATGGCAGGGAGAGTCTTTCTTCCTTCTCCCGTCTGCGTGAGATGTGGGACATTTGAGAAACCTTGAACTTTTTACTGTGCTCACGGACTTCTTCATCAAGTTATGGTATTGTTGTAACTATATGTTATAATTATGTGGTTTTGTCAGTTTTTTCAGTCTTGGTCTGTCCTGTGTTTTGTGATATCACACCGACGGAAATATTGTATCATTTCTTAATGCATGCATTACTAAATGACAATAAAAGAGGACTACATGTCTCATAATCATAGTTTATTATTAAAGTGATCACCTGCTGTTAAATAATCTCCGCTGCTCTGCATTTGGGTCAATCCTCCTCAACATTCCCCGACAAACATTAACAATAGTGTGCAGGGACATATCTCTGGATACACAACACATCGAACCCTGAAGTGAATGGGTTACAGCAGGAGAAGACCAGGAACATACACTCTGTGGCCACTTTGTTAGATACAGGAGACGGCTGATAAAGTGGCCGCTGAGTGCAGATTGCTGTTGTTTCTTGGGGGTGGGGGGGGTGGAGTAAATCTGCTGTCCTTGCCCTTTGTGGTTTATATGTGACTCCAGGCCAAATCACCACCCCCCCCTCCACTGATGTTGGCACTGTGAACGAATAAACATATGAAGAGGAGGTGGACGGGATGATTAAAGCTAGAGCCCTTCAGCAACTGAAGGGGTAAAGAAGAAAACGAATAGAAAACCAGGACCAGCAACTGCTCTGCGTGTGACCACAAGAAATATAGAGAGTCATAGCTCTGCACGTCCCTTTGATGGGTCAAACTTGAAGGCAGAGTACAGGGTTAACAGCAAGATTCTTGGCAGTGTGAGGCAACAGAGGAACCTTGGGGTCCAGATCCATAGATCCCTCAAGCTCGCTGCACAAGTTGATTGGATGGTAAAGGAGGGATGTGGTGTGTTGGCCTTCAATAGTCAAGAGCTGCAAATAACACAGATGAGATAGACCTCAATTGTGTATTGAGACTCGGTTAACAATGAACACGCTGGATGCAGCTATCCAACCAGAAGGTTTTATGATTTTCAGAATGGATCGAACCTCAAATTTTTTATTCAATGATACAGCAAGGTGACAGACAGTAATTATCTAACTGAATGCTCCTCTGGCCTTCTGGCAAAGGCTAGGTGAGATCCTGTTGACGAAGCCCACTGTCTCTACACGGCCTACTGCCTCTGGCCATGATCCCATTGATGAGCTGGAGCTGGCAGATGCCAGAAAGTCAGTAAATTGCACTCAAACAAACCCAGAACCACCTGCATCAATAAATTCTCATTGACTTCGCTTCTGAGGACACCAGGTATTCTGCCAGCTGAGCTGTGCATCATTCCTACCTTGGTTCTTTGAATCATAGATGCTTACACTCATCTGAGCATTAAGGTGGCTGTATCCTAGCAACAGGGATGCAACCGCAAAACAATTACTTTTCTAATCACGGTGGATGACTTCATCTGCTCAGTTCCTACAGCCCATTCCTCGCTGTGCTTGGGTAGGCAGCAATAACTGTTTGATGGCTCTGGGCTTATACTCACTGGAGTTTAGGAAAATGAGAGGGAACCTCATTGAAACCAATCGACTATTGAAAGGCCTAGATAGAGTTCAAAGTTCAAAGTAAGTTTATTATCAAAGTATGTATATTAGATTAGATTATGAGGACACGTAGTCCTCTTTTATTGTCATTTAGTAATGCATGCATTAAGAAATGATACAATATTCCTCCAGTGTGACATCACAAAGCACAGGACGGACCAAGACTGAAAAACTAACAAAACCACATAATTATAACATATAGTTACAACAGTGCAAAAATACCATAACTTGCTGCCATCTTCTCCTCCCGCCCATACCACCACATACTAGCTTGAGATTCATTTTCTTGCAGGCATTCACTGTAGAACAAAGAAATGCAATGGAATAAATGAAAACCTGCACACAGAGACTGATGAACGACCAATGTGCAAAAGAAGACAAGAAACACAAATACAAAAAAGCAAATAATAATAACAATAAATAAATATAAATAGGCAAAGAAAGAAAAAAAGAAATGAATGAATAAATAAATAGACAAATCATACTGAGAAGATGAGTTATAGAGTGTTTGAATGTGAGTTTATAGACTGTGGAGTCAGCTCAGTGTTGAGATGAGTCAGAGCAGTACAGCAAAGATACAGACACTTCAGCACATCTGATCCGTTCTGAACTGTCATTCTGCCTAACCCCACTGACCCACACCTGGACCATTGCCCTCCATACCTCTGGAGTCCATGCACTTATCCAAACTTCTCCTAACTGTTGAAATCGAACCTGCATTCACCACTTCTGCTGGCATCTTATTCCACACTTGCACCACCCTCTGAGTGAAGAAGTTCCTCCTCAGAATCCCCTCAAACATTTCACCCTTCACCTTTGACCTATGACCCCTAGTTCTAATCTCACCAAACTTCAATGGGGAAAGCTTGCTTGCATTTACGTATGTTCCTCATATTTTGTATCATCATCATCATTATGTGCCATGTCATATGGCACGGGCAATCACGGTCTATGACTATAATTGTTCTTGGCAAATTTTTCTACAGAAGTGGTTTGCCGTTGCCTTCTTCTGGGCAGTGTCTTTATAAGACGGGTGACCCTAGCCATTACCAATACTCTTCAGAGATTGTCTGCCTGGTGTTAGTGGTCGCATAACCAGGACTTGTGATATGCACCAGCTGCTCCTGTGGTTTCACCTGATCCTGATTGGGGTGGGTGGAGAGGCTAAGCAGGTGCTACACCTTGCCCCAGGGTGACAATAGACAATAGGTGCAGGAGTAGGCCATTTGGCCCCTCGAGCCAGCACCACCATTCACTGTGATCATAGCTGGTCATCCACAATCAATACCCTGTTCCTGCCTTCTCCCCATATCCCTTCACTCCACTATCTTTAAGAGCTCTACCTAACTATTTCTTGAAAGAATCCAGAGAATTGGCCTCCACTACCTTCTGAGGCAAAGCATTCCACAGATCCACAACCCTCTGTGTGAAAAAGTTTTTCCTCAACTCCGTTCTAAATGGTCTACCCCTTATTCTTAAACTGTGGCCTCTAGTTCTGGACTCCCCCAACATCGGGAACATGTTTTCTGCCTCTAGCGTGTCCAATCCCTTAATAATTTTATATGTTTCAATAAGATCCCCTCTTATCTTACTAAATTCCAGTGTATGCAAGCCCAGTCGCTCCAATCTTTCAACATATGACATTCCCACCATCCCTGGAATTAACCCAGTGAACCTACGCTGCACTCCCTCCGTAGCAAGAATGTCCTTCCTCAAATTTGGAGACCAAAACTGCACATAATACTCCGGGTGGGGTCTCACCAGGGCCTTGTACAACTGCAGAAGGACCTCTTTGCTCCGATACTCAACTCCCCTTATTATGAAGGCCAACATGCCATTAGCTTTCTTCACTGTCTGCTGTACTTGTATGCTTACTTTCAGTGACTGATGAACAAGGACACCCAGATCTCGTTGTACTTCCCCTGACACCATTCAGATGATAATCTGCCTTCCTGTTCTTGCCACCAAGGTGGATAACCTCACATTTATCCACATTAAACTGTATCTGCCATGCATCTGCCCACTCACCCAACCTGCCCAAGTCACCCTGCATTCTCATAACATCCTCCTCATATTTCACACTATCACCCAGCTTTGTGTCATCTGCAAATTTGCTAATCTTACTTTTAATCCCTTCATCTAAATCATTAATGTATATTGTAAATAGCTGCCGTCCCAGCACCGAGCCTTGTGGTACCCCACTAGTCACTGCCTGCCATTCTGAAAAGGACCCGTTAATCCCTACTCCTTGTTTTCTGTCTGCCAACCAATTTTCTATCCATGTCAGTACCCTACTCCCAATACCGTGCGCTCTAATTTTGCCCACTAACCTCCTATGTGGGACCTTATCAAAGGCTTTCTGAAAGTCCAGGTACACTACATCCACTGGCTCTCCCATGTCCATTTTCATAGTTACATCCTCAATAAATTCCAGAAGATTAGTCAAGCATGATTTCCTCTTCGTAAATCCATGCTGACTTGGACCTATCCTGCTACTGCTCTCCAAATATGCCACTATTTCATCTTTTATAATTGACTTCAGCATCTTCCCCACCACCGATGTCAGACTAACTGGTCTATAATTGCCTGTTTTCTCTCTCTCTCCTTTCTTAAAAAGTGGGGTAACATTAGCTACCCTCCAATCCACAGGAACTGATCCTGAATCTATAGAACATTGGAAAATGATTACCAATGTGTCCACGATTTCTAAAGCCACCTCCTTAAGTATTCTGGGATGCAGACCATCAGGTCCTGGGGATTTATCAGCCTTCAGTCCCATCAGTTTACCCAACACCATTTTCTGCCTAATGCAAATTTCCTTCAGTTCCTCTGTTACCCTAGGTCCTCTGGCCACCATTACATCTTGGAGATTGTTTATGTCTTCCCTAGTGAAGACAGATCCAAAGTACCTGTTCAACTTGTCTGCCATTTCCTTGTTCCCCATAATAATTTCACCCGTTTCTGTCTTCAAGGGCCCAACTTTGATCTTAACTAAGTTTTTCTTCTTCACATACCTAAAGATGCTTTTACTATCCTCCTTTATATTCTTGGCTAGCTTGCCTCCGCACCTCATCTACCCCCCCCCCCCACCCCCGTATTGCCTTTTTAGTTATCTTCTGTTGCTCCTTAAAAGTCTCCCAATCCTCTGGCTTCCTGCTCATCCTTGCTATGTTATAGGACATAGAACATAGAATAGTACAGCACAGTACAGGTCCTTCGGCCCACAATGTTGTGCCGACCTTCAAACCCTGCCTCCCATATAAGCCCCCACCTTAAATTCCTCCATATACCTGTCTAGTAGTCTCTTAAACTTCACTAGTGTATCTGCCTCCACCACTGACTCAGGCAGTGCATTCCACGCACCAACCACTCTCTGAGTAAAAAACCTTCCTCTAATATCCCCCTTGAACTTCTCACCCCTTACCTTAAAGCCATGTCCTCTTGTATTGAGCAGTGGTGCCCTGGGGAAGAGGCACCGGCTATCCACTCTATCTATTCCTCTTATTATCTTGTACACCTCTATCATGTCTCCTCTCATCCTCCCTCTCTTCAAAGAGTAAAGCCCTAGCTCCCTTAATCTCTGATCATAATGCATACTTTCTAAACCAGGCAGCATCCTGGTAAATCTCCTCTGTACCCTTTCCAATGCTTCCACATCCTTCCTATAGTGAGGTGACCAGAGATGGACACAGTACTCCAAGTGTGGCCTAACCAGAGTTTTATAGAGCTGCATCATTACATCGCGACTCTTAAACTCTATCCCTCGACTTATGAAAGCTAACACCCCATAAGCTTTCTTAACTACCCTATCCACCTGTGAGGCAACTTTCAGGGATCTGTGGACATGTACCCTGAGATCCCTCTGCTCCTCCGCACTACCAAGTATCCTGTCATTTACTTCGTACTCTGCCTTGGAGTTTGTCCTTCCAAAGTGTACCACCTCACACTTCTCCAGGTTGAACTCCATCTGCCACTTCTCAGCCCACTCCTGCATCCTATCAATGTCTCTCTGCAATCTTTGACAATCCTCTACACTATCTACAACACCACCAACCTTTGTATCGTCTGCAAACTTGCCAACCCACCCTTCTACCCCCACATCCAGGTCGTTAAAAAAAATCACGAAAAGTAGAGGTCCCAGAACAGATCCTTGTGGGACACCACTAATCACAATCCTCCAATCTGAATGTACTCCCTCCACCACCATCCTCTGCCTTCTGCAGGCAAGCCAATTCTGAATCCACCTGACCAAACTTCCCTGGATCCCATGCCTTCTGACTTTCTGAATAAGCCTACCGTGTTATACTTCCTCTCTTTTATTTTTATACTGTCCTTGACTTCCCTTGTCATCCACGGTCGCCCCTTACTCCCCTTAGAATCTTTCTTCCTCTTTGGAATGAACTGATCCTACACCTTCTGTATTATTCCCAGAAATACCTGACATTGTTGTTCCACTGTCATCCCTGCTAGGGTATCTTTCCAGTCAACTTTGGCCAGCTCCTCCCTCATGGGTCCATAGCCCCCTTTGTTCAGCTGCAATGCTGACACTTCCGATTTTCCCTTCTCCCTCTCAAGTTGTAGATTAAAAATTATCATATTATTATCTGCAGTCTAACAGAGGAAAGGAGTGACCTACACTCCCTTTGGTGGAGACGTATCTCCATCCCGTCACCCATAAATTTTGTATATCTCCATCAAATCTTGCTTCATTCTCCTGTGCTTCAGGGAGAATCAAGCCCAAACCTGTTCAACCTTTCCCTATAGCTCAGGTCCTCAAGTCCCAGTAACATCCTTGTACATTTTCTCCATACTGTTCCAATCTTATTGATATCTTTCCTGTTGGTGGGTGACCAGAATTGCACACTGTACCCCAAATTTGGCCTCACCAATGTCTTATACAACTTCATAACATTCAAATCCTGTACTAAGTGCTCTGATTTATGAAGCCCAATGTGCCATAAGCTCTCTTTACAACCCTATTTACCTGTGAGAGCACTTTCAAGAAATTATGGATCTGTATTCCCAGACCCCTCTGTTGTACCCCACTGTACCCCCTTTATTGTGTAAGTCCCACCCTGGTTTGTCCCCCCAAGGTGCAACTCCTAATGTGTCTGTATTAAATTCCATTTGCCATTTTTCAACCTTTTTTTCTCAGCTGGTTCAGACCCTGTTGCAAGTTTTGATAACATTCCTCACTGTAGACTATGCCCTCAATCATATGTTCTGAGATACTGTGAGGAACTTAGCTTTGCAAGGCATCCACAGAGATCTTTTCAAAACATTAGCACTTGAGCTAGTGTAAGAGGAAAGCACAACAGAATGAAGAATATAGTGATACGGTTATGGAGAAAGTGCAGCACAGGTAAGCAATAAGATGAGAAAAAAGCTACGATCAGGTAGATCATGGGCTCTAGCCTCCCCAGCATCCAATACATCTTCAAGGAGCAATGCCTCAAAAAGGCAGCACCCAACATAAATGACCCCATCACCCAGGACATGCCCTCTTCTCACAGCTACCATCAAGGAGGAGGTACAGGAGCCTGAAGCCACACACTCAGTGATTCAGGAACAGCTTCTTCCCCTCTGCCATTTGATTCCTAAATGGACATTGAACCCATGGACACTACCTCACTACTTTTTTTTAACAAATTTCATGACATATGCCAGTGATACTAAACCTGATTCAGATTCAGATTGGTAGAGTAGTGGTTAGTACATCACATTACAGTGATCGTGGATTGCTGTTCGGCTCCCACTGCTGCCTAGAAGGAGTTTGTCCGTTCTCCCCTGACTGCATGGGTTTCCGCCCAGTGCTCCGATTTCCTCCCACGTTCCAAAGACTCATGGGATAGCAGGCTAATTGATCAGATGGGCAACATGGGCAGCACGGACGCGTTGGGCCGTAAGGGCCCGTCACCATGCTGTATCTCTAAATTAAAATAAAAATTGAATGTAGAGCTGTACAGCCCAGGACGAGCCCTTTGGCCCACAATGTTGTGTTCATAATGATACCTAACTACACAAATCACTTCTGCATGCACAGGGTCCATATTCCTCGTTCCCTGCACATACGTGTCCCCATCTAAGATGCTCTTAAACACCTCCATCATACCTGCTTCCACCGCCACCCCTGGCAGCATGTTCAAGGCACCCAGTGCTCTCTGTGTAAAAAAACTTGCCCTGCATATCTCCTTTGAACTTACCCATTCTCACCTTCAATGCATGCCCTCTAGTATTAAATATCACGACCCTGGGACAAAGGTACCAGCTGTCTACTCAGTCTAGGCTTCTCATAATCTTATCTCAGAATCAGGTCTACTATAACCATATAACCATATAACAATTACAGCATGGAAGCAGGCCATCTCGGCCCATAACCCTCCACTCCTTTCCTGTCCATATAGCAATCCAATGTTACTTTAAATGACAATATCGAACCTACCTCTACCACTTCTGCTGGAAGCTCATTCCACACAGCTACCACTCTCTGAGTAAAGAAGTTCCCCCTCATGTTACCCCTAAATTTTTGCCCCCTAACACTCAACTCATGTCCTCTTGTTTGAATCTCCCCTACTCTCAATGGAAAAAGCCTATCCACGTCAACTCTATCTATCCCTCTCATAATTTTAAATACCTCTATCAAGTCCCCCCTCAACCTTCTACGCTCCAAAGAATAAGGACCCATTTTGTTCAACCTTTCTCTGTAACTTAGGTGCTGAAATCCAGGTAACGTTTGAGTAAATCTTCTCTGTACTCTCTCTATTTTGTTGGCATCTTTCTTATAATTCGGTGACCAGAACCATACACAATACTCCAAATTTGGCCTCACCAATTCCTTGTACAATTTTAATATTACATCCCAACTCCTGTACTTAATGCTCTGACTTATAAAGGCCAGCATACCAAAAGCTTTCTTCACCACCCTATCCACATGAGCTTCCACTTTCAGGGAACTATGCACCATTATTCCTAGATCCCGCTGTTCTACTGCATTCTTTAATGCCCTACCATTTACCATGTATGTCCTATTCTGATTAGTCCTATCAAAATGTAGCACCTCACATTTATCAGCATTAAACTCCATTTGCCATCTTTCAGCCCACTCTTCTAACTGGCCTAAATCTCTGCAAGCTTTGAAAACCTACTTCATTATCCACAACGCCACCTATCTTAGTATCATCTGCATACTCACTAATCCAATTTACCACCCCATCATCCACATCATTAATGTATATGACAAACAATATTGGACCCAGTACAGATCCCTAAGGCACACCACTAGTCACCGGCCTCCAATCTGACAAACAGTTATCCACCACCACTCTCTGGCGTCTCCCATCCAGCCACTGCTGAATTCATTTTACTACTTCAATATTAATACCTAACAATTGAACCTTCCTAACTAACCTTCCGTGTGGAACCTTGCCAAAGGCCTTACTGAAGTCCATATAGACAACATCCATCGCTTTACCCTCGTCAACTTTCCTAGTAACCTCTTCAAAAAATTCAATAGATTTGACAAACATGACCTTCCATGCACAAATCCATGTTGACTGTTTCTAATCAAACCCTGTCTATCCAGATGATTATATATACCATCTCTAAGAACACTTTCCATCAATTTACCCACAACTGACGTCAAACTCACAGGCTGATAATTGCTAGGTTTAGTCTTAGAACCCTTTTTAAACAATGGAACAACATGAGCAATACGCCAATCCTCCGGCACCATTCCCGTTTCTAATGACATTTGAAATATTTCTGTCAGAGCCCTTGCTATTTCTACATTAATTTCCCTCAAGGTCCTAGGGAATATCCTGTCAGGACCTGGAGACTTATCCAGTCTTAAAAGCGCCAGTACTTCCTCTTCTTTAATCATAGTTTCCATAACTTCCCTACCTGTTTCCCTTACCTTACACAATTCAATATCCTTCTCCTTAGTGAATACTGAAGAAAAGAAATTGTTCAAAATCTCCCCATCTCTTTTGGCTCCGCACATAGCCATCCACTCTGATCCTCTAAGGGATCAATTTTATCCCTCACTATCCCTTTACTATTAATATAACTGTAGAAGCCCTTTGGATTTATTTTCACCTTACTTGCCAAAGCAACCTTGTATCTTCCTTTAGCTTTTCTAATTTCTTTCTTGAGATTCTTTTTACATTCTTTATATTCCTCAAGCACCTCATTTACTCCATGCTGCCTATATTTATTTAGATATCTCTCTTTTCCCAAACCAAGTTTCCAATATCCCTTGAAAACCATGACTTTCTCAAACTTTCAACCTTTCCTTTCAACCTAACAGGAACATAAAGATTATGTACTCTCAAAATTTCACCTTTAAATGACCTTCATTTCTTTATTACATCCTTATAAAACAATTTGTCCCTATCCACTCCTTCTAAATCCTTTCACATCTCCTCAAAGTTAGCCTTCCTCCAATCAAAAATCTCAACCCTGAGTCCAGTCCTATCCTTCTCCATAATTATATTGAAACTGATGACATTGTGATCACTGGACCTGAAGTGCTCCCCAACACATACCTCCATCACCTGACCTATCTCATTCCCTAACAGGAGATCCAACACTGCCCCTTCTCTAGTTGGTACCTCTATGTATTGCTGCGAAAAACTATCCTGCGCACATTTTACAAACTCCAAACTATCCAGCCCTTTTACAGTATAGGCTTCCCAGTCTACGTGTGGAAAATTAAAATCTCCCACAATCACAACCTTGTGCTTACTACAAATATCTCCTTACAAATTTGTTCCTCTACTTCTCGCTCCCCATTAAGTGGTCTATAATACACCCCAATAAGTGTTATTACACTTTTCCCATTCCTCAATTCCACCCAAATAGCCTCCCTAGACGAGCCCTCTAATCTATCCTGCCAGAGCACCGCTGTAATATTTTCTTTGACAAGCAATGCAACACCCCCCCTTCTTGTCCCTCCGATTCTATCACACCTGAAGCAATTAAATCCAGGAATATTTAGTTGCCAATCACACCCCTCCTGCAACCATGTTTCACTAATAGTTACAACATCATATTTCCAGGTATCAATCCATGCTCTAACCTCATCCACCTTTCTTATAATGCTCCTAGCATTAAAATAAATGCACTTAAGAAATTTTCCACCTCTTATTCTCTGTTTATCACTAACGGTGCAAACAACTTTACTATTTTCTTTTTCTTCCTTCTCCCCTACATCTGTTCCTACACTCTGGTTCCCCTCCCCCCTTGTATCTAGTTTAAATCCACTGGAGCCTCTCTAGCAAACCTACCTGCAAGAATATTTGTCCCCCTCCAGTTCAGATGTAAACCGTCCCGCCAGAACAGTTCCCACCTTCCCTGGAAAACTGCCCAATTATCTATAAATCTGAAGCCCTCCCTCCTGCACCATATCTTCAGCCACATGTTTATTTGCGCCATCTTACTATTTCTAAACCCGCCTGCACATGGCACTGGTAGCAATCCTGAAATTGCTATCCTGGAGGTCCTGTCCTTTAACTTGGTGCCTAACTCTCTAAACTCACCTTTCAGGACCTCCTCACTCTTCCTACCCACGTCATTGGTCCCTACATGGACCACGACATCCGGCTGCTCACCCTCCCTCTTGAGAATACTGAGAGCTCGATCCGAGATATCGCGGACCTTGGCACCAGGGAGGCAGCGGACCATCTGGGATTCTCGATCTCTTCCACAGAATCTCTTATCTGTCCTCCTTACTATTGAATCCCCTGTCACTACTGCTCTCCTCTTTTCCCTCCTTCCCTTCTGAGCTGAGGGTCCCGTCTCGGTGCCAGAGATGCAGCCGACATTATCACCGTCTCATAACCTGAAATTTGTTGTTTTCTGGCAGCAATATAGTTCAAAGACTTAAAATTACTGTAAATTACAAGATAAATAAATAGCGCAAAATAAAAGGGAATAACGAGCGAGTGTCCATGGGTTGATGGACCTTTATACACTGAGAAGATCCCATCCTATTTTCAAGATGAGATGGATCTGACACTGTGGACCAAGACATTCCATCAGACAGTGTGGCACTCTTCCCCCTCGACATCACAGAGAGTCAGCCTGCACGAAGGAATCCAAATCTCCACAAGTAAATGGACTGGACTCCAGGGTCACTGATGTCAGTCAGGTAAATTCTTCATGCTACATTTTGGTACATGAAGGGTTAACCCTTGGAGAACCGGGGAAGGAGGCAGAATCGGAGGGACAAAAAGTGGAGCAACAAATTGGACAGGAAATGGAAACAGTTTTCAGACATAATCTCTTGTAAATAATCGATTTAATTCAGTCTGCCATCTCCACACCTGCAGAAAGAACATGTCAAGTTTAAAAATGATTTAATTAAAGTTGCCAGTTTAAAGTGATTTTATTCCTGGTCTCTCGAAAACATTGCTTGTCAATGTTTATTAAAAAAGCCTCTAATTGTGTTGTTTCCATAGGAACAGTTAAATAAGCAACATGTTTATCAAGCTTGCCAACTTATTTTATCTTTATCTCCTTCAAAGGTCATGTTCTGTTGTGATGTAAAGGCAAGTCCATGCAAATTAAGAGGCAGCAAAGCTTTTCCATGGGTGCTCAGTACTGCTTGGTATTTGCTTGCTAATGGTGCACAGTGTTGTCCATTCCCTCAGCCAACCTCCTGTGCCCTTGGTTCAAAAAACATGTCTGAGACAAAGTTGAAACATGGTGGATTTGACACATATCGAAGTTGGGCTTGGAGGTTGAAGAAGAGGCTTCCTTTCACTGGACACAAGAGATTGTGCATGTGCTGGAAATCTAAAGTAACGCACACAACATTCTGGAGGAACCCAGCACGTAAGGCAGCATCTACGGAGAGGAACAAAGAGTTGACCTTCCATCAGGTCCTTTCATTGGATACTGGCTGATAGCAGCACGTTTTAGAAACATTGATCTTATTCCCCACAGCAGAGAGGTCAATAACTTGGGGATGTGGATTTAAATCTATGTTTAGAGGGACTCTGAGGAACACATACTTCTTTCAATGAATATTAGGACCCCCAGCTGGGAAGATGAGTCAATAGGACTCAAGCAAGGGTCAGATTTGAGTCAGGGAACTTACTTGATGTGAGGGGGTACAAGTACAAGCTGGCAGGTAATAGGTGAGACCAGGTGAGGGGGGATGAAGTAAGAACCTGGGAGGTGATAGGTGGAAAAAATGAAGGGGCTGAAGAAAGAATCTGATAGGAAAGGACAGTGGACAACGGAAGAAGGTAAAAAGAGGAGGGAAATCAGAGGGGAGGTGATGAGCAGTTGAACAGAAGAGAAGGGGTGAGAGGGGAACCAAAATGGGGAATGGAAAAAGGGAGAAGGAGGGAGCAGGGAGAAATGACCAGAAGTTGGAGAAATTGGTGTTCATATCAATGACGTGTCACATTGACTCTTCCAATATTTGTCAATGCATTGTGGAATATCGATGCGTAACTCTCAGTTCAGCTAGCGGCTCAATATAGGGGATGATAGCCCCTGGTCCGGCCAAACTTAAGAAATCTCGTTTGGGTGGATGCTGCGCGATGTGTCCCCTGTTACAAATCAGTACCGCAAAATAAAGAACAGTACACTAGTGGTCACCAACCTTTTTAAGCCCAAGATCCCCTACCTCGACCTCAGTGAAAGGCAAGATCTACCTACTAAATCATGTAGAGAAAAAAACAGCTCAGATTGTACTTCCAATTTGAGGCCTTTTATTTGGACGAATTGTATTTGAATTACAAAAAATACTTCTGTCAAACTTTCAAATTAATTCAAAAAAGAAAACACTGTAACTAGCATATCAAACAGGCCATAGCTGTCTTTCTTTAAGAATATTACAATACTTCACACTTTTAATTCTAAGTTTCATTATTTAATTTTATTTCAACACAAAAAATAAATGAATAAAAATTGACTGTTGCACTCAGTGTGATGACTGGGGCTGAATACTTTCTGCTAGTTCCCTGAAATTTGGCTCATAACTACGGACAGCCAGTTTGAGACAGTCTGTGAGGTGTAGGGTTGCCAACTGTCCCGTATTCTCCCCGCTAAGGTAGAACGTTCCAATGAAACCTTTCGTGCCGAAATGCTTTACGCCGAAGAAGCAATTACCATTGCAAAAAATAACCTACCAAATCATACCAAATAACACATAAAACCTAAAATAACATTAACATATAGTAAAAGCAGGAATGATATGATAAATATGCAGCCTATATAAAGTAGAAGTAATGAAGATTAAGCCAAAACCGATTCATGGGGTAAAAAAAAATTCAGCACGTATGCGCATGCGCACACAGGTGCCCGCACAAGACTTCATGGTCATGGTAGTCTTTCTCAGGGTAAACACAAATGTCCCGGGATATGACTGCTACTTTTGTCCGTTATTTGGGAGTGAGAAAATTGGCAACCCTAGTGAGGTGTCTGTCAGTAAGTCAGCTCCTGTACTTAGATTTAATAATTTTCATCTGTGAAAATGCAATTTCACACAGATAAGTTGACCCAAAGTAGGCACTGACTTTTAGTGGTATAAAACCAACGCACACACCGTGCATTGTTCGGCCCCATCAGTAGTAATTGCCACCAGTTTATGAATGGGGGTGTCATTTTCACGGACATATTTTTTTTAAACTTGTTGTAAATATCCTCACCTCTCGTTCTTTCCTTTAATTGCAAAACAGTGAGGAAGTCCTCCTTTGTTGTACAAACGTAAAATCCTGGAAAGCCATTCCGACAAATACAACAAGCTGAGCTGTTTGCATTACATTCAGGGATTCATCGAACTGTAGTGAAAAATATTCACAGAGTGACAAGTCCTTTAACACTTGTCGATCCACGTTCTCTGACAGTGACTCTACCCTCCTTGTCACTGTTGCAGGGCCAAGCCGTATATTATGTATTGCAGTTGTGATGTCGTTTTTGTTTTTAAAGTCATTAAAAACAGTCTCTGCGGTAATGACCATTGCTTCCTTGAATAAATCGCCACCTGTAAAAGGCTTCTGGTGTTTGGCCAAAAGGTGACTTACAGGAAATGATGCTTCAATAGCAGCCTTATTTTGAGCAGCATGTTTTGTGGAAAACGATTGCTGGGCCTTCAATCCCGATTTCAGCTCAACTTTCCTGGCACGGATTGTGCTCTTTGGGGGGTAGGTGTCTTTAAATTCCTGGTGGTTGGTGTTGCAGTGCCGCTCCAGATTCCCTCTTTTAGTCAGTGCTTGTGTTTGGTGGCACAACATACATACACACTTGTCTTTCACCAAGGTAAATAGAAATCCCTCTTCCCGTTCTGGATGGAATTTGTATGTTTTCGCCTTCTTTTGTGGAACCTCCACTATGCTATCAGGATATCACGAGCGATTGCCGATTGCATCGCCTCTGATCTGAGCCGACATTTACGTGCCGGGCGGCACCTAATTAATCAGCTTGTTTATTTTGGCTTTTTTTCTTAAAGATGTGCTGCGTGCATCCTGACTACCGCTACACCCCTGCATGCTTCGCGGCCCGGAGGTTGGGGACAGTGCCGTATATTGATGTTTGCAACAGTCTGTACTCTTATCTAATCTGATTGGTCACTTTGATGCAGCACAAGCTATGCTGAAAACGCGGTGCATGGCGGGGGTGCTACACACATGCGCACGGGGCAGAAAGAACGGAACTAAACCCCTGCGACCCGGAAACAATCTCTCTTTACAAACAGCTTTTTAGCGAAAATATTGCTATATTACCATTATCCTAATTAGTATTACTTACTTTTATAATGCTCACATTACAACAGTATTTGTGCATTTATTTTTGATTTTTCTTCGGGATCTACTGGGAAAGCCTCAAAGATCGACAGGTCGATTGCGATCGACGGGTTGGTGACCCCTACAGTACACAATATGCAATTAAATGATTGAGGTTTATAATTCTTAATTTGACTATATGGTTAATAAAGAAAGCAAAAAAAGAAAAAGTGTCCTTTCTCATGAAACAGTCTATTGCGCAACGTTGGAGCTCACAATTGTCCACTATCGACCTCCTCCGATCGTCGCTGCCCTTTGGACCCTCGCTCTGTCCACTCCGTCCGGCAGTCTACCAACTCTCTCCATTCGCGTCTTCTCTCCTCATCTCTCCCCAGCAAAAAGACTGCGAAATCCCCCTCTCCCAGACACACAAGAAAGAACAACATCCCGCTCATTGGTTATCTCTAGTCATAACCCAAACACTGCTGCTACAGAGAAATCATTACCTTAGCAGTGAAACCTTATGTCGTGTTACAGATGCAACATATAAAGCATCATATCCAGATGCCTTATGGCTTGGCATGGCAACTGTTCTGCCCATAGCCGCAAGAAACTGCAGAGAATTGTGGACAAAGCTCGGCAGATCATGGAAACCAGCCTCCCCTCATGGACTCTGTCTATACTTCTTGCTGCCTCAGTAAAGCAGCCAGTATAATCAAAGATTTCACCCACCCCAGACATTCTCTCTTCAGCCCCCTTCAACTGGGCAAAAGATACAAAGCTTGAAAGCATGTACCACCGGGCACAAGAACAGCTTTTACGCTGCATTGGACTCTTGACCTCACAATCTACCTCGTTAAAATTTTGCACCTTATTGTTTACCTGCACTGCATTTTCTCTGTAGCTGTTACACTTTATTCTGCATTGTTCTGCCTCAATACACTGTGTAATGATCTGATCTGTATGAACAGTGTACAAGGCAAGTTTTTCACTGCATCTCAGTGCACGTGACAATAACAGACCAGTTCCAATTCCAACTCCAAATGGACAGCCACTTTTTCCACATAAAAATGCTGCAAGTCTTGAAGTTGTGGACGTCTCCAAGCCAACCTCCTTTGTTCTACTGCTAAGGTCCAACAGGAAGGCTGTATTTACATTCCTTGTGGAGGTGGGTTTGAGGGGCAACTGGCGCAGTGCACTGAATGAGCAACTACACAAAGACAAGGGTGGTGGGAGGGAACAGCGAGGAGTCAAGTTCGGGACATGTTTGAGGGTCCCAGACCTGAAGCTGCTTCATTGACCTTCTCCAGCCCCAATGCAGCGGAGACTTCACAGCAGGGATGAGTCAGTGGACGAGAATGTAGTAGATGGAATACAAACTAGTTTATTCTTGTCACCTACCTACATTTCTGGTAACCTACCTGCCCGAATGATATCACTGAGATCAAAAGAGCACAAAGAAATATTTTGCAAGGATGTTGCCGAGATTTGAGGACCTGAGTTTAAGGGAAAAGTTGAATAAATTAGGACTTTATTCCCTGGACGGCAGAAGAACGAGGGAGATTTGATTGAGGTGTACAGAATTATGAAGGATATAGATAATATAGATGCAAGCAGGCTTTTTTCTACTAAGTTTGTGTGAGACTAGAGTAGAGGTCAGAGATAAAGGGTGAAAGGTGAAATATTCAAAAATATAAGAGGGAACTTCTTCACTCAGAGAGTGGTGCGAGTGTGAAATAATCTGCCAGTGGAAACAGTGGATGTAGGTTTGATTGCAACATTTAAGAGAAGTTACAGTAAATACATGAATGGGAGGGGTATGGAGAGTGATGGCCCAGGTATGGGTCAATGGGATTAGGCTTAATAACAGTTTGTCATGGACTAGATGGGCCAAAGGGCCTGTTTCTGTGCTGTGGTGCACTATGACTCCATGACTCTCGCGGGTTTCCACTTCTGTGCCAACTCTCTCAATTAGCTTAAACCACCTCAAACCTTCTCTGTATGTTCTCCAAAACTTACAATCCCGCTGAGATTATTGTCATTGTTCAATGGTGAGAAGCTGGGTGGCCTTAAATTACAGGGATTGAGGTGAGCGCATGTCATTGAGAATCAGATCAGGTTAAATATTAGTTTCATTTGTCACATGTACATTGAAATGTGTCATTATGTCAACGACCAATACAGTCCGAGGATGTGCTGGGGGCAGCCTGAAAGCGTCACTGTGCTCCTGGCACCAACACTGCATGCCAACAACTTACTAACCTTAACTCGTATGGCTTTTGGACTGTGGGAGGAAACCAGAGCATCTGGATGAAAGCCAAGCATTCTCAGGGAGAATGTACAAACGCCTTACAGACAGTGGGGGAAATAAGCACTGATCCTATAGCTGGTAAAACATTTCGCTAGCCACTCCCGTGTCGCCCAGTGATTAGATTTATGACAGGCCCTTCAGCACACTGAGTCTGGACTAACAATCAACCATGGGAGTACAAGAGCAGGGATTGCTGAAAGGAGCCACACAAGTAGACAGGGTGGTGAAGAAGATGTTTAGCATGCTGGCCTCCATCAGTCAGGGCATTGAGTTTAGTAGTGGGGACATTATGTTGCAGTTATGTAAGTCATTGGTAAGGATGCACTTGGAGTATTACGTGTGGTTTTGTTATAGGAAAGACGCCACCAATCTAGTGAAGACACAAAAGAGGTTTTTTCAAGGACGCTGCCTGGACTGCAGGGCCTGAGTTATTGGGAGAAGTTGGCCATGCTGGATCTTTATTGCTTCGAGCTTGGGAAAATGAGGTGTGACCTCTCAGAAGTTTATAAAATCATGACAGATATGGATAAGGTGGGAGGTCATAGTCTTTTCCCCAGGGTTGGGGGACTCCAAAATGATAGGGCACAGCTACAAAAAGATTGAAAAGCTACCTGAGAGGTAACCTCTTTACACAGAAGAGAGTGAGTGCATGGAATGAGAAGCTGGAGGGGGTGGTTGAAGAGGGTGCAACTGCAATGTTTAAGAGGAATTTGGATAGGTACATGGAGGGTGTGGGGGTGGCGCTTGTAGGGTTTGAGAGGAATTTGGATAGGTACATGGAGGGTGTGGGGGTGGCGCTTGTAGGGTTTGAGAGGAATTTGGATAGGTACATGGAGGGTGTGGGGGTGGCGCTTGTAGGGTTTGAGAGGAATTTGGATAGGTACATGGAGGGTGTGGGGGTGGCGCTTGTAGGGTTTGAGAGGAATTTGGATAGGTACATGGAGGGTGTGGGGGTGGCGCTTGTAGGGTTTGAGAGGAATTTGGATAGGTACATGGAGGGTGTGGGGGTGGCGCTTGTAGGGTTTGAGAGGAATTTGGATAGGTACATGGAGGGTGTGGGGGTGGCGCTTGTAGGGTTTGAGAGGAATTTGGATAGGTACATGGAGGGTGTGGGGGTGGCGCTTGTAGGGTTTGAGAGGAATTTGGATAGGTACATGGAGGGTGTGGGGGTGGCGCTTGTAGAGTTTAAAAGAGGAATTTGGATAGGTACATGGAGGGTGTGGGGGTGGCGCTTGTAGGGTTTGAGAGGAATTTGGATAGGTACATGGAGGGTGTGGGGGTGGCGCTTGTAGGGTTTGAGAGGAATTTGGATAGGTACATGGAGGGTGTGGGGGTGGCGCTTGTAGGGTTTGAGAGGAATTTGGATAGGTACATGGAGGGTGTGGGGGTGGCGCTTGTAGGGTTTGAGAGGAATTTGGATAGGTACATGGAGGGTGTGGGGGTGGCGCTTGTAGGGTTTGAGAGGAATTTGGATAGGTACATGGAGGGTGTGGGGGTGGCGCTTGTAGGGTTTGAGAGGAATTTGGATAGGTACATGGAGGGTGTGGGGGTGGCGCTTGTAGGGTTTGAGAGGAATTTGGATAGGTACATGGAGGGTGTGGGGGTGGCGCTTGTAGGGTTTGAGAGGAATTTGGATAGGTACATGGAGGGTGTGGGGGTGGCGCTTGTAGGGTTTGAGAGGAATTTGGATAGGTACATGGAGGGTGTGGGGGTGGCGCTTGTAGGGTTTGAGAGGAATTTGGATAGGTACATGGAGGGTGTGGGGGTGGCGCTTGTAGGGTTTGAGAGGAATTTGGATAGGTACATGGAGGGTGTGGGGGTGGCGCTTGTAGGGTTTGAGAGGAATTTGGATAGGTACATGGAGGGTGTGGGGGTGGCGCTTGTAGGGTTTGAGAGGAATTTGGATAGGTACATGGAGGGTGTGGGGGTGGCGCTTGTAGGGTTTGAGAGGAATTTGGATAGGTACATGGAGGGTGTGGGGGTGGCGCTTGTAGGGTTTGAGAGGAATTTGGATAGGTACATGGAGGGTGTGGGGGTGGCGCTTGTAGGGTTTGAGAGGAATTTGGATAGGTACATGGAGGGTGTGGGGGTGGCGCTTGTAGGGTTTGAGAGGAATTTGGATAGGTACATGGAGGGTGTGGGGGTGGCGCTTGTAGGGTTTGAGAGGAATTTGGATAGGTACATGGAGGGTGTGGGGGTGGCGCTTGTAGGGTTTGAGAGGAATTTGGATAGGTACATGGAGGGTGTGGGGGTGGCGCTTGTAGGGTTTGAGAGGAATTTGGATAGGTACATGGAGGGTGTGGGGGTGGCGCTTGTAGGGTTTGAGAGGAATTTGGATAGGTACATGGAGGGTGTGGGGGTGGCGCTTGTAGGGTTTGAGAGGAATTTGGATAGGTACATGGAGGGTGTGGGGGTGGCGCTTGTAGGGTTTGAGAGGAATTTGGATAGGTACATGGAGGGTGTGGGGGTGGCGCTTGTAGGGTTTGAGAGGAATTTGGATAGGTACATGGAGGGTGTGGGGGTGGCGCTTGTAGGGTTTAAGAGGAATTTGGATAGGTACATGGAGGGTGTGGGGGGGTGCTTGTAGAGTTAAGAGCTGAACACAGGCAACTGGAACTTGAAGGGATGCTGTGGTCAGCATGGAGCAGATGGGCTGAAGGGTCTGTTTCTGTGCTGTACATCTTTAACCATCCATCTGTACCTAAAGCTTAGCCATTTTATACTCTCTACAAGTCGCTGAAAGTCAACAAGTGACTGCGATGTCACGGGGTACGTTACCACAAGACGATTTGAGTAGAAAGGTGGCAAAGTTCTACGCAACAGTGTGGGGCATTGGTGAGACTGCACCCGGAGAACAAAGGCTGTGACAAGGCACAGAAGACATCATGGTCATCCACTGCAACCAAGGAAGACTCCAGTTTGTGACCCTTGTTCATACCACTGGACCCGGACTTCCCTGATTGAGAGAGTGGGACTGCCTCAGCACAAAGGCTTTTCCACATTAAAAACTCTCCCACACAGGTCTGCCGTCATCATCTGACATGACTGACAACCACCACGTTGGCACTGGAAGTGTGGCAATACTCGCCGGCAGCCCATCTCAATTCCTGTTGGTTTGCTTTGACACAAGCAATGCATTTCGCTGTCTGTTTCAATGTACATGTGACAAATAAAGCTAACCTTTCTTTCTTCTCTTCCTACTTCTGACCCAGGAAGAGATGTACTAGTTACAGAGGGAGAACTCCACAGCTACACCAGTCTGGTTCCAAGAATGAGAGGGATCCCATTGAAAGCTACTGAAATAGAGCTAGCCTAGATAGAGTGGACATGGAGAGGATGTTTCCTATAGTAGGGGAGTCTAGGACCAGAGGGGACAACCTCAGAATACAAGGATGTCCCTTTGGAACAGTAATGAGGAGGAATTTCTTTAGCCAGAGGGTGGAGAACCTGAAGAATTCATTGCCACAGACGCCTGTGGAGACCACATCAGTGGGTACGTTTAGAGCTGAGGTTGATAGGTTCTTGATTCGTAAAGGTGTTGAAGATTACGGGGAGAAGGCAGAAGAATGTGGTTGAAAGGGAAAATAAATCGGTTGTGATGATCAGCCAGGGTGGAATCTCGATGACCTAATTCTGTTCTTATGTCCTATGCTTTTATGGACTGCCCAGTGAGAAATAGAATGTGACTGTGTTCTCTATTGCTTAAAGAAGAAGAGAAGAGCTCATTTTAATGGGGCTTGACAGGCTGGATTCAGGGGCGATACTTCTGTCTGAGAAGTGTAGGGCAAAGGGGAATACGGTTTGGGATGGCAATGAGGAGAAATTTCTTCCTTCAGAGGCTGCGGAAACTATGGAACTCTCTACGCTGGAGGTCGGTGGAGTTCAGTCACTGAAGACATTCAATACAAGCATCAGTAGATTTCTAAGTATTCTGTGAATCAAGGGATATGGGGATAGATCTGGAATTGCCGGAAAAGGATTTTGAATGTTCTCCCTGAGACTGCGTGGGTTTCCTCCGGGTGCTCTGGTTTCCTCCCACTTTTCAAAGATGTACAGATTAGGGCTAGTAAGTTGGCATGGTGGGGGGATCTCATTGAAACCTATCAAATATTGAATGGCCTAGATAGAGTAGAAGTGGAGAGGATGTTTTCTACAGTGGCTCAATCTAGAACCAGGGGGCACAGCCTCAGAATAGAAAGACAGCCCTTTAAAACAGAGGTTGGAGAATCTGTGGAATCCATTGCCACAGACATCTGTGCAGGAAAAGTCACTGGGTATATCTAAAGCTGAGGTTGATGGGTTTTTGATTAGTAAAGGCATCAACAGTTGCAGGGAGAAGGCAGAAGAATGGGGTTGAGGGGGATAATAAATCAGCCATGATGGAATGACAGAGCAGACGTGATGGGTCAAATGACCTAATTCTACTCCTATGTTTTATGGTCTTATTATCTAATGCTGGGATCTTCGTGGTTTCTGATTTTCTCGCTTCACAGTTGTGACTGCACTTTAAAAAGCATATCAGTGGCTGTAAATCTACAAAGGCATCAACTAAAAGCAAACATTTTCTTATTGACTGCTGTAGTGTGCTTTAAGTGAGGAAGTTTTGATGGGCTGAATGATCCAATTCTAGGATTTATAACATGCTATGTTGGTGCAGGAAGCACGGCAACCTTTGTGGGCTGCTCCCAGCACATCCTCAAACAGTTGCTTGTTGATACAAACAACACATTTTACTCTATGTTTCAATGTACACATGACAAATATAGCTAATCTTTTTTTAAAATGGTGTTAGGATAGAACATCAACCAAGATCTTGAATGACAGCCGACTTCTGTTCCAGATTCTTGTGTAGTGCCCCGGTTCACACCTTTACCGTTATGCTGTAGGCATTTCATTTAGCAACTCCATAAAAGCTGTTGGTTCTGCTTTCAGCCTGTTTGGGTTATTGTTGAAGATGAGAGGTAATGTTGAATGTGAGCCATCCAATTACCGGGAGGTTTTTCTTGGTGAGGGGACACTAAGGTTGGGCTAGGGGCTTTTGTTCGAGAGGAGATGAAGAGAGAAGACACTGGGGTGAACCGGTGGGAGATCCGTTCGTTCGAGATGGATTGCAAGTGACGTTCGGAAGGTGGTGTGGGTGTTCACGTTGACCGAGAACTCAGTGCGTGACTGACATTTGGCTGTTTAATTAGAATGGGCCCTTTTCTTTTTTGTTATTCTTTACTAACCCTTCAGTTAAGATTCATAAATATAATTCCTTTAATCGTATACAGTGTGCTGTCTGTTATTTTGTGGCATTAATTTGTAACAGGGTAGTGAATTACACAGCATCCACACAAACCGGGGTTTGGGAGAGGGGGCTCGCACCTCAATCTCCCACGTTTGGAGAGGCCTGAGATTGTCTTCCCTGGACTTACGCAGCCGAGGAACCAGAGTGCTTCACTTGCGTTGTTGAGCCCTCAGACTGTTCTTGGAGATGTTCACTCCTGTCTGTAGACCCAAGCTCTCGGAGGGACCCACAGCACCCGAGCCCCCAGCTGCTCCCTGTAGAAGCCGGCTTCTACTGGGCAGTTCACAGAGACAGTCTGGTTCCATTCTTCCCCACATTCAAAGTAAATTTATTGCAAAAAGTACATATATGTCACCATAAACAACCTTGAGATTCATTTTTTTTTTGCAGACATTCTCAGTAAATCCAAGAACCACAACAGAATCAATGAAAGACTGCGCCCAACGGGGTGGACAAACAACCAATGAGCAAAAGACAACAAATTTTGCAAATAAAGAAGAGAAAAAAAATAAATAAGCAATAAATATTGAGAACTTGAGATGAAGAGTCCTTGAAAGTGAGTCCATAGGCTATGAGAACAGTTCAGAGATGGGTGAGCGAAGTTATCCCCACTGGTACAAGAGCCTGATGGTTGAGGGGTAACAACTGTTCCTGGACCTGGTAGTGTGTGTCCTGGGACCTTTTTTTGGTTGGGATCAGTGAGAAGACAGCATGGCCTGGGTGGTGGGGGTCCCTGATGATGGATGCTGCTTTCCTGTGGCAGTGCTCCATTTAGAAGTGCTCAATGGAGGGGAGGTCTTTACCTGGGATGGACTGGGCCATATCCATTAATTTTTGTAGGATTTTCCATTCAATGTCATAAGTGTTTCCATACCAGGCCATGATGCAACTGGTCAATATATTCTCCACCAAACATCTATAGAAGTTTGTAAAAGTTTTAGATGCCATGCCAAATTTTCATAAACTTCTAAGAATGCATTTACGTGCTGGGCCCAGGAAATGGTAACACAGGGGAATTTAAAGTTGAGGATCCTCTCCACCTCTGATCTCCTTATGAGGACTGGCTCATGGACCTGTGGTTTCCCTCTCCTGAAGTGAATAATCAGCTCCTTGGTCTTGCTGACGTTGAGTGAGTGGGAGGTTGTTGTTGTGGCACCACTTGGCCAGCTTTTCAATCTCACTCCTACGTGCTGATTTATCACCACCTTTGATTTTGTCAACAATGATGGTGTCGTCAGCAAACTTAGATATGGCATTGGAACTGTGCTTAGTCTCACAGTCATAAGCATGATGTGAGTATTGCAGGAGGTTAGGCACACAGCTTTGTGTGCACCCGTGCTGATGGAGATTGTGGAGGAGATGTTGAACTGTCTGGGGTTTTTACATGAGGGAATCGGGGATCCAATTGCACGAGGAGGTATTGAGGCCAAGCTTACATACCGCACACACTCAGTCACGTCCTTGCACACTACACATAATTTGCGTGTGCACACTTCTGCCCAAGCTCTTTTGCACATCGGGGAGGAAGTGCGTTAGTGTGACTTGCATCCAGCCGGGGAAGAAAGAGCCTGTTCTCCCTCCTGTTGCTGAGGGCAGGGCGTGTGGGACATGGTGAGGTGCTGGGTAACCAGTGGAATGGAATCAGGAGGGAGATCACAGGCAAGGGCTCCCAGGACATCGGAGTGTGTCCACCTGATCTCACAAGATCATCCTGGTGAGAGAGTCCACTTGGCTCTCTCCAGTTTCCCCCCCCCCTCCAATCTCCCCTATACACTCCCCTCCCCTCTTTTCCTCCCCTTCTCCCCTACACCCTCCCCTCCCTTCTCATGTCCCTCCCCATCTCCTTCCACCCCTCCACTCACACCCTCCCATCTTCCTCCATCACCCGCACACCCATCCATCCAATATTAACAATGCTACTTCATTGAAGTCGCCCATGGGCGATGCACTGAGGACTGTTTATTAACCTCCTGAGCACCGGCACACATCACAGAACAGCTCGCGGTACTGAACAGAGTCGGGCATCAGGGTGCAGCTTGCCCAATGAACATATTCACCAGTGGGAGGGCAGAGTCCATGACAGTGCATACTCTCTTCCCTTCCAGACACAGCCACCAGAAATAAAGCAAACAGACGAAGCATCCTATATTCTCAAGCACGGACTTCTCATGTGCTAGAAGATGAACCCACGATCCCCCAGTCTAGGTAGTAATTGATAATTGGTTTGGTATTGTCACACAAACCGAGATACAGTGAGCAGCCTTGTTTGTGTGCCATTCACACAGATCATGCCACACAAGGGGAGATGAAGGGTCTCAGCCTGAAACTTCAACTGTTTAATCCTCTTCTTAGATGCTGCCTGGCTTGCTGAGGTCCTCCAATGTTTCGTATGTGTTGCTCTGGATTTCCAGCATCTGCAGAATACCTTGTGTCTATGCAGAACATAGTGTTGCATTCACAAAGAAACCGTTCAGACAAATAGAGTGTAAGGGTTTTGACACGGTATAGTACTTATAAAAAGTAATCACCTCTCTTGGAGGTCTTCACGTTTTATTGTTTTACAACATTAAATCATAGTGGATTTAATTTGACTTTTTTTACACCGATGAACATATAAGACTCCTTTGTGTCAAAGTGAAAACCGATCTCTGCAAAGCGATCTAAATTAATTACAAATACAAAACATAAAATTGATTGCATAAGTATTCACTCCCTTTAATATGACACACCAGGTCATCACTGGTGCAGCCAATTGGTTTTAGAAGTCACATAATTAGTTAAATAGAGGTTTGTATTTGGAGACCTGTGTGCAGTCAAGGTGTTTCGATTGATTATAATAAAAACACAGCTGTCTCTGGAAGGTCCAACTGCTGGTGAGTCAGTGTCCTGGCAAAAGTTACACCATGAAGACAAAAGAACACTCCAAGCAGGCCCGTGAAAAGATTATTGAAAAGCACAAGTCAGGAGATGGATACAAGATAACTTCCAAGTCAATAAATATCCCTTGGAGCACAGTTAAGTCAATCATCAAGAAATGGAAAGAATATGGCTCAGCTGTAAATCTGCCCGAAGCAGGCTGTCCTCAAAAACTGAGAGATTGTGCAGGAAGGGGACTAGTGAGGGAGGCCACCAAGAAACCTATGACAACTCTGGAGGAGTTACAAGTTTCAGTGGCTGAGATGGGAGAGACCGCACAAAGTCTCAGCTTTATGTGAAGAGTGGCAAAGAGAAACCCATTGTTGAAAAAAACTCACATGAAATCTCGGCTAGAGTTTATCAAAAGGCTTGTGGGAGACTCTGAAGTCAGCTGGGAGAAGGTTCTACAGTCTGATGAAACCAAAGTTGAGCTTTTTGGCCATCAAACTAAACCCTATATTTGACATAAGCCAAACACCACACATCATCAAAAACACATCATTCCTACTGTGAAGCATGGTGGTGGCTGCATCATGATGTGGGGATGCTTCACTACAGCAGGCCCTGGAAGGCTTGTGAAGGCAGAGGGTAAAATGAATGGAGCAAAATACAGGGAAATCCTGGAGGAAAACCTGATGCAGTCTGTAAGAGAACTGTGACTTGGGAGAAAATTTGTTTTCCAGCAAGACAATGACTCCAAGCATAAAGACAAAGCTACAGAGGAATGGCTTAAAAAACAACAAAGTTCATGTCCTGGAGTGGCCAAGTCAGAGTCCAGACCTGAATCCAATTGAGAATTTGTGGCTGGACTTGAAAAGGGCTGTTCTCTCACGATCCCCATGCAATTTGACAGAGCTAGAGCAGTTTTGTAAAGAAGAATGGGGAAAAATTGCAGTGTTCAGATGTGTAAAGCTGATAGAGACTCATCCACACAGACTCAAGGCTGTAATTGCTGGTAAAGGTGCATCTGCTAGATACTGACTTGAAGGGGGTGAGTAACTATTGAATCAATTACTTTGTGACTTACATTTGTAATTAATTTAGATCACTTTGTAGAGATGTTTTCACTTTGACACAAAGCAATATTTTTTCTGTTGATAGTGTTAAGAGAAGCCAAATTAAATCCACCGTGATTCAATGCTGTAAAACAATAAAACTTGAAAACTTCCAAGGGGGGGGGTGAATACTTTTTATAGACACTGTAGATTCAGCATTGAAGAGCTCAGCTCTAGTGTATAAGATGTCCGATCTAGTTTCTGGTAACTGCAGGATAGACGCTGTCCATGAGCCTGGTCGTTCATGTTTACATGTGTTTGTATTTTCTGCCCAGTGGGGGGAGGGGAGATGTGTCACATCCCTTGCACTTCATTTGTCTCCCTGTACTAGACCTTCCCTGTAAGTGTAACATTAAATTCCAGTGGAAATGATCGGAAAGTGTGGAGCTTGGGTGGTTGATGGTTGGTCAAAGCTTTTCTCTGATCTTGACAATTTACTTGCAAGCGTTTCGTCACCATACATGGAGACATCATCCGTGTGCTGTTAGTTGCAGTGCATCCTCCGGAAGCTTGGTCTTTACGTACTTATCAATCAGCTGATTGGTCGTCGTTTTGGAACACCGTAAAGCGGCACGACCAGTCTCTACCCATGAAGACCGAGGTGGGCACAACTTCGACTGGGCATCAGTGGAAGTCATGGCACAAGTGAACACATGCCATGCAAGAGAATTCCTAGGAGCGTGGTTTTCCATGAACGATTCTGTAAACAAACACATTACGGGCAAAATTCCAGAACACAATACACAAAGTTTGCTGCACAACCAATCACCGACAAGATTTCCTCCCCACACTACAACTGAGTTTCTGAAATGACGACCTATCAGTATATAAAGGCTAAGTATTTGGACACACCTCAGTTAACTGTGCACTGATACCTCCTCGTATGGTGATGAAATGTTTGCAAGTAAATTGCCAAGATTGGAGAACAACTCAACCCAATCTTTATATTCTGCATTCCAGTCCTGAAGAAGGACCTCAGCCTGAAACATCGACCGTCCGTTTCACCTGACCTGCAGCATTTTGTGTATTGCTCCAGCGCCTGGCATCTGCGTTTCCATTCTGCATATTCTGTTTTGCTTTCTGCTACTCCCAATTTCCCCTCCTCACACCCATCCCATCTCCCTCCCCCATCTTCAATATAACCTCCCCTCCCATCTCCCCTTACACTCTCCCTTCTCCCTCCCTCATCTCTCTTTTACACCATCCTCATCCTCTCCCATCTCTCTCCCCTATCACCACTGCACCCTCCCCGTCACAACCTTGGACCCTGCTGCCGGGTCTACGCAGTCCCACAGCTGGGCTATGCCACAGGTTCGGAAATCACGCTCGCGGGTATGCACGTCCCAGCTAATTACTGTTTAATTATGGCAGCATTTAATTCCCTTCTTCGTTCTAGTCTTGTCGAGACTTGACCAAAAGCACGGCAACATTTATGCTCCCTACTTACCCTCGTCCTTATCCGGGAGAGAGGACTATTGTTTCGATTGACACTGTCAAGGAGCAGCGTTCATTTAGTATTAGTTATTGCTTTCAGCCGCAGTGTTGGCATTTAACTTTCAGTTTGATAGTTTCAGTTAAAGGCCCTTTTGGCCTAGCGTATGTTGTTTCTCTTTTCCTTTAAACTCTGCAACTGTTCTCAGTAAAGTCGGTGAACTATCGACCTGCTTCAGTGTCCTCCTTCTACACTCGGGCCACATCCAAACATTCTGATACCCCTCCTCCTCCCTCCCCCATCTCCTCTTTTCCCTTCCCTCCCCTCTGCCCCCTCCCATCTCCCCTACCCTCTTAACTCCCCTTGCCCCCATCTCTCGACTGCACACAGCCCACCACTCTCCCCAATTCCATCTCCCTTCCTCTCCCCTACACCCTCCCGTCCTCTCTCACCTCCATCTCCCCTACACCCCCCTCACTTCTCCTCCCTCTGTTTTGTGTTTTATTGCCTGCATTGAATGATCCTCCTGGAAGCCATGCATAACAAAAAAACTCCTCACTGTGTATCCTGGTACATGTGACAATAATAAACCACCATAATATCGTGGCCTCAGGAGATGCCCCCGCAGTTCCAGGGTGAGGGGTAAAAGATCGAAGCTGAGTGCCAACAATAAGAATTGAACAGTATTTAATTATCGTTTGGGGAAAGTCTCAGCAATCGCTAAGGCTAGATCTGGTTTCATCTGTCCACGCTGGTCTCCGCCAGCCTGTTGTTCATGATGGCGAGCGCTCCGACCCCCTCGCTAAAGCCGTTGGGGCGGGGGCTAGGACCGCTTGCCCTCGGGTGTCCACTCGCCGTCTCCATCAGCTGCTTCTGCATGATGGCCAGCGAGACCTTGTTGGCAGCCAGGAAGTCGCGGATGGAGATCATCTCTCCGGATTGCCTGCGGCAGTCGGCCACGTTGCTCTCGGCCGAGGCCTTCCTGTTGGCGCGGAGAATGTTGGGCGTCACTGCGTTACGGCCCGGCTGGAGGAGTTTACGCTGACACCGTTGGCAGCATCTACACTCCAGCCTCCTCAAAGTACAGTTGAGGAACTGCTTAATAACAATGGCTATAACATTAAACAGTGAATAAATACAACACACTCCCATCAGGATGAAGAGAAAGTTGGCAAAGCGGTAGAATCCCTGATGGTCGTACCTCCTGCTCTGACTGCTGACCAGATCACCAAAACCTATGGTGCTAAAGGCCACAAAGCAGAAGTAGATGGAGTCCATGTAACTCCAGCCCTCCACGGGAGTGTACATGGCCGAGGCGCAGCAGGAGATGGTGAGGGCGGCCAGGCCGAGGATCAGCATAACGTAGTAGACAGAGGGCTTCCAGCCAGCCAGGCTGTCGGCCCGGGCCCCAAGTCTGGCCCCGCCGTCCTGGCAGTCCAGCTGCGGCCGCACACCACTGCGCCTCAGCCGCCTCTCGTGGCAGGTCTTCAGTACGTAGGCCAGCACCGTGATCAG